>NC_133652.1:298275973-298569693 GCF_009905375.1 Apium graveolens
GTGGCCTGAAAACATATTCTGATTTTCGCATGCCGATCGGGTTGGCTCAGAGGTTAAAGAAGGGGATAACTATCCTCTTGGTCAGAAGTTCGAATCTTTGCAAGCTATTCTGTCACCCTATAGGGTTTACCTAGTGCACACACGAAGGTTAGAGGCTACGGGTTACATAACACTCTATTTTCTATTAGTCCACAACGCTCGCAAACACCTCTTGCCCCTGAATCCCGACCCTCCCTTTCAAAAATTTCTTACAGTCCGAGCTAGATCACACCATTGGAGACAAACAACACTCACCCTTATTTGAAGATAACAAAAATAAAGTATATTAATCACATACCTTAGAGTTTAAAATGTACGTCCACTTAAGTTTGGGATTTATGGGTACAAATGTTAATACTTTAAGAGCCAAAACAACAAATTATGTAGCAATTCCTATATGGTAAGTTTGGGATCTATGGGTACAAATATTAATACTTTAAGGGCCAAAACAACAAATTATGTAGCAATTCATATATGGTTGAAGCTATTAGCTTTGAAGATTTTCAAGCCACTACTAGAAAGAGATTTATATATCGGGTAAACAACGATGTGTAGTAAAAAAGGACCGATGTATTCGTGCTGATGTTAAAGTTAATTTTACATAGACATCGGTTTTTACCTGATGTCTAAAGTAGTCGTATACAACATTTTGGGAAGATTTCTATGTCTTAGAATATTTTTATAAATTTCAGACATCATTTATTTATATGTAACTCGTATGAAAAATACAGTTTAACATCAATTCATGTAGGTAACTGTTGTTATAGGTGTTATAATATAGGTTTTGTTTAAATTTATGTTGTTAAATCGCCTTATTCACATCATTTATTGTTTTATAATTAATGTATCAAACACGTTTAACAATAATATTTGAATTTTTACTAATCTTTGGTGCTATTGGAGAATGTATTTAACCATAATACTGAAAAAACTTAAGTCCCACAACTCCACCAATATATATATATATATATTAGCTAGTTGAATTCAATATAAATAAATAAGATAGCTTAGTTTGTACAATCAACCCGGAAAAATATTCTAACCAAAATACGTATATCATCCTAGACATACTATTCCCATGATAAGTACAACTTATCTCATCAAATTGTAAACATCAACCAGAGTACTAACTTAACCAGTACAGGATACTTATGACATGAATAAACACTACTTAGTTGATCAAGATCACAAGCTTTAATAGTAGTGGCGTTGAGGAATCTCTTGAAGAAGACAGCGGTCTGTGCTCCATCTTCCTACAACTACAAGAGTTCCGTGAAATATAAAGAAATAATAAAATAAAATTTCAACTAAAATTGATAGGATTGTAGTAATGATGATCATTAATTACTTAAATATTTGTAGTGTGCACACACTAATATAAAGCGGTGCTCGTTACCCTTGTCTTAAAATTAAATTTAAGAATCCAGCAAAATATACTTGTAAAGAATGTTATAATTTGTAATAGTTGAAAGGATGAGCCCAGTGTTGTACAACCAAGATAATTATATTTCACAAGAGCCTTATGTTAATAAGCCAAAAGAAAACATATAAAATCAGAAAGTACCTCAATTTTCACCTTTACAAACTGCAAACTCTTCCCATTTCCTAAATGAAATCGAAAAGGTAACAAAGACGTAAAGTTTGGAAGCAGAAAATTATCATCTAGTATACAATTAGGTTATTAACATGCCTTCTGTGA
Source organism: Apium graveolens (assembly GCF_009905375.1). Lineage (NCBI taxonomy): Eukaryota > Viridiplantae > Streptophyta > Magnoliopsida > Apiales > Apiaceae > Apium > Apium graveolens. The sequence continues at coordinate 298,277,712 of NC_133652.1, forward strand.
ATAAGATCATGAATATATAAATAAAGAATGGCCATATAATACGTCACAAGTGCACATAGGTAACCCCTACTATACAGTTGCATAAGGCCTAAATGGTGTTGCATAAGGTAATAGGCAACACCAGGGTGGGGTTACTAATGTGGATGTGGCCGTAGCGCCTTAAGGCAACGAATTATGCAACACTAGAAAGTATTGCATTATGCGTCTTTTGCAACAGTAAAAGCGTACAATGACAACAATAGTTAGTGTTTCATAAAATGAAGTCACATCACCACTGTGTCCTACGTGGCAAGTGACACGTCATATTTCCACGTCAGTAGTGGCCCCTACTTTGACACGTCAGCAAGGGGTCCCACATTTTCCACATTAGCAGTGGGAGCCACTTTTGCCACGTCAGGAGTGGGTCCCACAATGTGTTGTGCAACGCTGATTTTAGTCATCTGCAACACCATTGTATTAATATGCAACATCATGTTTAGTATTACGCAACACCGTATAGAGTCAAATGCAACACTACAAAAATAAATTTTTTGAAATAATTGTTCTTCTTTTACATTATTCCTGCCAAATAAGGCATCCAACATTCAATACAACAAGCATATAATGAAACTTAAAACTTATTAAACCGGTTCTAAGGTCTTATCAATAAGCATAGATGAGATCGGAGACATACTTTGGTTTTACCTATCAAAGTACATAATTTCTAACTTCAAAAGGGCAAAATATCAAAATACTCGATAGTGAAAGATATATGGTAGTAAACACTTTTCCTACATCAAGGAGAACAACATTCAACCAAAGTGCAAGTCCAAATATAAGCACTGCTATGATCATAGGAATGTTCTAGAGCACAACCATGTTAGTAAAAATTTTAAACATGAATTTCCTGAGCCAATCATCCTCCAGATCTCGGAAATTCTAAATTCCTTTCTAAAATGCTCCTCCATGCTTAAAATTTGATGACACGCATATTTCCAAGCATCAAAATTATGCGGGCTCGGAGGAAGGTTGCAGGAAGAACAGGCTCCTACGCAAAGCTTGAACAGAAGGGTTAGAACATAAAACTATGTGGGTATAATATATACATTATTTGCTTATTCAATATGAAGAACAAGATATATTACGGTTAAATAAATTATATTAAATGAAGTTTACAGTAATTTGACATACTGAATCTAGCATATGATGAAAAAAAGGAATTCAGCGAGCATGCCATGGGGTTCAAAAAATTAAAAAGAATAAGATAATATAAGGAAATAAAAGAGCAGTAAAACATAACATATTAACAACATCTCATTCACATATAAACGTTAAAAGTAGAAGTGGTTGAGAGCAAGAAAAAACAGAAATCGAAAATAGAGGTTATGGATTTAAATATTTGTCGCTCTGTTTTGCTACTTGCTCTAAACCAAAAAGTTCTCGAACAGTAAATATTCTACTTAGTGTATACACTTCTTTTGTCCATAAAAAAAACTGAGGAATTCGATTTTCTTATGCTTTTTATGTTCCTTAATTTAAAGTGTATTTAAAAACTGAACATTAAGGACAAACTTACTGTTCTACGTATCTTTACTATTACAGGGTGGCAAGCACTCAACACTTGAAATTAAGATGATGACTAATACCCGAACTTGTCACCCTTTAAAATTAATGGATACTCTGATGGACAGTGAACTATAATAGCTGTCTTTTTAAGGAGAGACCAAATGCAATATGAACTCTCTCATTTAAATCTCTAACAGGAGGACTCTCTCACTTTTTTGGATGCTATGACAAAAAAATGATACAATTTTTCCAGAACCTTGTAATAGTATCCTTATCCTTCATTAGACTGATCACTCTTTTAAACTCTGTGGTTGAAAGTGTGTCGATTATATTGCTTCCAAGTAGAGTGAAAGAACCATTATCATAATAAATTCTGACTTTTGTATATGATACAACCCAGACTCTTATTATTTCTTTAGCTAGCTGCTGAAAATATTCTTTATGTGTGAGGTACCAATTTAGTGGAAGAAAGTAAGTTTAATCATAGCAATTCCATAATGATCACTCAGTAACTAGCAGTTTCTTCCAACAAATTTTAAGTGTGTCTTCATTGAAGGTTTATATGAAGGTAGGGTTGTGATTTTTCTTCAAGCTTGTTTGAGTGGAAGTGATTAAAATTTTGAGAAGTGAGTTTGCAGTTGGCTTGTATAGAAATTTTGGCTTTGAGGTGAGAGATGGTTGAGTGTTTGAGCTAAGAGATTTGGTAGGTTGAGATTTTATCATTTGTATTTGTAGGGTTTGTTGGTGTGGTCCTGGGTTGTCTTCCTTCTTTTTCCTCCTTCTTTCATCTCCTTTCTTCTTGTCATCATCCTTCTTCTCATCCTTCTTTTTATCCTTACGGCCAGTTGCTCTTGAAGATTGACTTGGATTTGAGTTAGAAGGTTTCTGCTCATCATGCTTCTGCTCATCATCATCCTTGTGATCTTTTAAATTAAAATGAGCAGTTGGCAACATAGTGTCACGATTCAGCAAGTATCTGTATAAGATCTTTATCATCTCCAAATCTTCAGCGTTCTTGTTCTTTTTGTATTTTAGATCAGATTGAATAGTCATGATTGTCTTCATATTTGATCTAACAAAAATTTTAGGAATAGTAAGTTGTTTGTATTATTTGGTTCTTGGGCAGATGTAGGACACTCCTTTGTTTGGATATAGATAGGTTCAGGAAAAGCTGCTATCTGAGCATTTTTAAGCTCATGAAGAAGTTGAGTGTCCTCTGTGATGACTACATGCACTTTGTCAATCACAACATCTAGCTCAGATGCCCTTAGTATGTTAAGATTTGACATAGATACTTGAAGGCATCTATCCACACCATCATCATTGACGTTGATAATAATCCTCTTCTTTATGTAATTTTCAACATTCACAACCACTGCCCTGGTAGAATTGATAGTTTTGGCCAATGCTCTTTTGTATGTTATATAGTTATTTTGAAGAGACAACCTCGGGACTGCAAGAAGTTCACTGAATTTTTGATCTTGATATGGTCCTTCTTCAGCCTTGACGAGTCATTCTTTTCCTACATCTTGAAATTGTTGAGTTTGTGAAAAACTTTGGCCAACCTGAATAGGCTCCTTAGATTTAGATTTAGCATCCCTGGATTGTTGAATCCTAACCTTAATCTCCCTTTAGTCTTGATAACAGGCATGAGTAGGGGAGTTCATAATTTTGGCCTTATTTCTTCCGGTAGGGAAGACAGTGGTATGTTGAGCTTCCCCGTGATGGCTCCCAAAGCAACAGAGTTTTGCATTTAAAGATGCTTGTGAGAGTCCATCAGGGTTTTAATATCTGTCTCTTGACTTTGCACCAAGGATGTAAGAGCTTGACCTTAGGAACTTAGTTAGTCATTGGAAGATTTGAGAGAAGAAACTTGATATTGCAGTTCTTGAACTTGTAGTGTGGATGATGATTGAGATGTGGAGGAAGTAGAAACCCCAAAAGTGTCCTCTACAACCTACTTAATTTCATCCATGGGCAAGGCTGAAGGGGTGTATCTTCTAGAGTACATTTGATCCATCTTCAGTCTTGTGTCATTAGAGTGAATGATATGATTTTGAACTTGTTCATTCAGGGCCACAAATTAGGTCTTGAGATTCTTAACACTTGTTTCTATTCCACTGAGATCATACATTGATATCTGGTCAGCAAAGTTTTTGAATTTGGTTTTCATCTCAGTTTGAGAAGGAATGATTTCCAATATTTATACTTTCCTCTGGATTCTCTTTCCTTAAATAATTGGGAATATTTGACTCGTTAAACTGGAATGAATTAAATTTTAATATTTATTTACCGATTAACATAAATTATTTAAAACCACATAATAAAGAATTTGTTGACATAAATATCTATCGCGAAAATCTCAGATAGTACATTGTGAGCACAATTGTTGGTATAGAATCAAAGTACCCCCAATTTCGATGTAAACAAAATATGGGCTATACTGCTCATATGGCAAAAATATGGGCCCGCCTATTGATGTGGAGTCACCATGTCGGAACATGTGCTGATTTGACTTCAAATATTATGCAACACCAAACTATGATGCCTTTATTAACAAGTAGTGTTTGAATATTGGTATAATAAAAGAATTTTTGGGTATTAAAAAGGTATTGTGAGTTACGTGTCAAATGCCCCTGCCCAACTGGCAACAAGAGCTTGGTTTTGACTTTCACCTTTAGTATTAATATTTAAGATGATATCAGTAGCAAAGAAAAATTGCCTATAAACAATTGGGGAGTCATTCTAAAAAGTAATGGTAATTAGAAATCAACTCAAGTAGTGGGGAGTGGGGACTTACCAAAAATTACCGATCTAAATACAAAAGTGTGAAGGCAAAAGACTAAATTCACTAACGAAGATAAGGGTTGATTCCATAAAAGTATTTAAATACGATTCTTAATCTAACAATAGTAGTTCTCGTAAACTCGAATGACGATAGAGTGAGTCATTCTACTTGAGATACAGTTAGAGTTTTTAGGAAGAGAAGGGAGATATTCAATCTTTCGGAGCTGGGACTCATATGTGAGGTTATGGATATAACGATACAAGTCAGAGATCACTTCACTCTGGTGAACTCTTCCCTCAAGAAAACTAATGCCAGGCTTCAGCCTGTGATTTTGTACAAGTGATTTCTGTACAATTACTTGGTCGCACTTAAGTAAAAGTTGATCAAAAGTTACAACAAAGTTTGTAAATCAGAAATTGATATTGTTATGACACATTATTTATTAAAAATCATCGTGGTTGAACATATCATCCATTGGAAAGTTATCATCTAACTCGTCTAATATCAACAACTTTCGACATCTTATCTCCTATGATCTCGTATATACCATCTTTCATCATCATACAAGAACATGAGATTTTTGTGAAAAGAGGGCCTTTAACGACCGCAATTTTGATCGTTATAAGGCCTAACTTGGTCGGTATTTAAAAATAATGACTCGATACCGTGACAGTCAGATTTCCTACTCGTTATTTACTATTTTTAGTCAAATTTTATGTCGACTAACCAAGACTACTGCCATGTGTGCAACTAATACTAACACCTGGTGTTACATACCTTAGGATTTATGGGTAAAATATTAATACTTTAAGTGTCAAAAGGTCCAAAAGTCTTTTAAAATTTATCAAACAAGTTTTCAAAAGTTCACCTACCTATATTTCAGTTTTTGAATAAAAATCTTTTATCTTTTATGCCACTGATATTCCAAACACATCCTAAGCTAAGGCTAAGGGCTCCTGCTACACACATAAAGAAATTACATACAATTTAGCAAATAAAAATTTTTGTAGCAATTCCCATAAGGTTGAAGCTGTTAGCTCTCAAGATTCCGAGGACAGTAAACACTCATCCCATAAATAAAGTCATCAAAACTAATGTGGTGTGTTCCTCTTTTGTGACATTTTTAATTTCTTATAATGTTGTTAATCATGTTTTATGGGCCACCCCTTTACTCTCCCATGGAGCTCAACCATTCCCCAAATTCATCTTTATAAACATTTATGTTCACAAATTTATTTTTATTCTATTTCTTTGCATCTTTGTCAAATATTAAACAATCGTCCCTTTTTATTTTCTAAGATATTTTTCCTAATTGTCTTCCACCCCTCCTTTTTTGATGCCTAATATATATTTTTTGTTAATTGTCTTCCATGTGAATTCATGAGTAAATATTACAAATTGACGAATAATTCATTAATTTTACCCTTTATCTTTGGGTGCATGTATCAATCTGATCTCATTAAATTCAATAGCTCGATGGGAAATTGGAGGAAATAACATAAAAGAGTATCGGAGGAGGTAGTGTAATCCTTGTGATATAATACATATTACGGGAATAATACTGATTTTTGACGGACAAAATAAGTGGGCTATGACCAATTTTGGTTGAAAATAAGCCATTTCCTACCTATTTGCTTTGTTCGAACGAGTCAAGTGGCAAATAATGAGTCAGTTTTTTATAATTGTCAAAAATTGACATAAAAATCGCTCATTTATGACTATTTTAGTTTCTTAAATTTTGGCCCCACAAAATGGTATGACTGTATTAAGGCAAATGTGAGCCAACACCTTGACACGTAACCACATGAGATAACTAACTAACATTTTAGCTTCTTTTATTTTTCAAGTTACCATGTGATGGTCCAACTTTTGCCTATTTAGCATGTTGACGACACAACCCCCAACGCATCCCTCCACAGCCCCCAATTCAAATGAAGCCTTACAGTGCGAGCTAAGACACACCATTGGAAACAGACAACACTAATGCTTATTTGAATATAACAAAAATAAGTATATTAATCACATATCTTAGTATTTATGGGTAAAATGTTAATACTTTAAGGGTTAAAAGGTCAATAAGTCTTTTAAAATTTATAAAACAAGTTTTCAAAAGTTCACCAAACAACATTTAGTTTTTGAATAAAAAATATTTTGTATTTTTTGCCACTACAATTCCAAACACATGGTAAGCTAAGGATATAAGCTCGTACTACACATATGAAGAAAATACATACAATTTAGCAAATAATTTTTTTTATAGCAATTCCCATAAGGTTGAAGTTGTTAGCTTCGAAGATTTTCCTCTTTATTATTAAAATTTCTAGGACAACAAACACCCATCCCATAAATAAAGAGTGGTTGGGGAAAGTCATCAAAACTAATGTAGTGTGTTGTTCTTTTGTGATGTTATTAATTTCATGTAATGTTGTTAATCATGTTTTATGGGCCACCCCTTTACTCTACCATGGAGCTCAACCAATCCCCAAATTCATCTTTATAAACATTTATGTTCACATAATTTTTTATTCTATTTCTTGGCATCTTTGTCGAATATTAAACAATTGTCCCTTTTTATTTTCTAAGATATTTTTTCCTTATTGTCTTCCACCCCTTCTTTTTTGTTGCTTAATATATTTTTTGTTAATTATCTAAAATACAGTATCTGAGGAGGTTGTGTAACCCTTGTGATAAAATATAGTATGGGACAAATACTGATTTTCGACTTACAAAATAAGTGAGCTATGACTAATTTTGGTTGAAAATAAGCCATTTTTTTACCTATTTGCTTTGTTGAAACGATTCAAGTGGCAAATAATGAGTCACTCATTTATAATTGTCAAAACTGACCTAAAAATTACTCATTTATGACTTTTTTAGTTTCTTAAATTTTGGCCGCACAAAGGGGTGGCTGTATAGAGGCAAGTGTGAGCCAAGACGGAGACACATAACCACATAGGATAACTGATAAACATTTTATCTACTTTTATTTCTCAAGTTACCACCTGATCATCCAACTTTTGCATATTTAGCATGTCGACCACACATAGGCATTAAAGTATAATTAATGAGGTATCATCGCGTCAAGTCACAGGCCTCACTACAAACTTTGAGGACATCTACATACAATATAATTACACTTTAAAACCATATTATAATATTTTTTAATATTTAAAACTATAAGGCAGGAGTCGTATATTTTATTTAACTTTTTTGTAATTTTGTTTTGAGGACATATTAATTACCTACGTAATTATTATATTAAATTTATTTTTTTATAAGGAAAAAAGTACCTATAACATGATATATATGTTTTTACTCATCACATTTTGTTTAACTTTATAAAAAAATAATTTTTAATTTTAATCAGAATTATATTTGAAATAATACATTGTATGGTTTTTAGTGAATATTATAACATTTTTTTGGAACAATACAACCTTTTTTACGAAACCCAATAAGGTATTACGTAAAATATAATATTATCTCAAAAAATAACTAACATGAATTTTTTTTAAAAAAAATCAAACTATATAAAAAAATGGGAAAATTTTTAAATAACATTTAAAATTTGGTGAACGCAACAATTTTTCTACACAACATTATAAACATACTCTAAAATTTAATTATTTATCTTTTCAATCATAAAAGTAACTAAAACATTAATAAAAATTAATATAATTTTAAAAGTGTATTCTTGAAAAAAAGAGAGACCATAGTTAGATAATATATACACTAAGTAACAGGTGCATGTGACTAGTTTCTAATTTTAAAGAATTCTTTACAAAAGTTTACGCGTAGGTGATAAAGTTGAGGGGTTTATGCGCATAATCCGATATGATATTAAACCGACACAACTGAAATTGGAATGTGGTTTGCCATTAAAGTTCATCTACATTTATACTTTCCTGTCGATTTTCTTTCACATAAACATAAAACGAGTTCTATGTGTTTATGTGATTAAAGTTTAAACGGACATTTATACTAATATTCCAAACACATCCTAAGTTAAGTCTAAGGGCTCCTACTACACATATGAAGAAATTACATACAATTTAGCAAACCAAAAATTCTATAGCAATTCCCATAAGGTTGAGGCTGTTTGCTCTCAAGATTTTCAAACTGAGCTTCATCTTTGTTATTAAAATTTCCAAGACAACAAACACTCATCCCATAAATAAAGAGTAGTTGGAGAAAGTCATCAAAACTAATGCAGTGTGTTCTTCTTTTGTGATATTTTTAATTTCTTGTAATGTTGTTAATCATGTTTTATGGGCCACCCCTTTACTCTCCCATGGAGCTCAACCATTCCCCAAATTCATCTTTATAAACATTTATGTTCACATATTTTTTAATTCTATTTCTTGGCATCTTTGTCAAATATTAAATAATGGTCTCTTTTTATTTTCTAAGATATTTTTTCCTAATTGTCTTCCACCTCTCCTTTTTTATTGCTTAATATATTTTCTTTTATAATTGTCAAAATTGACCTAAAATCGCTCATTTATGACTTTTTTAGTTTTTTAAATTTTGGCCCCACAAAATTGCATGACTGTATTGAGTATTGAGGCAAGTGTGAGCAACGCCAAGACACATAACCACATAAGATAACTTACTAACATTTTAGCTACTTTTATTTCACAAGTTACCATTGATGGCCCAACTTTTGCTATTTAGCATGTCGACCACACAAGTGTGTTAATAATTAGTTTTTTGACATTAAATGACCAACTTCTTAAGAATTTAGTAGCTTTTATTGTTGAAGATGGTTGTAAATAGTATATTGTTGGTAGTATTTCAACACTTTTTTCTGGCTTTTGGTTGTTTATACTATATTTAAAAGATATTCTTTGGTCGATATTCTAATTTTCATATTTCATGTTGAATCATTTTTATTGCATATTTTACACAGACATCACATGGAAACATAACAAGGCATATGTTTTAATGATGAAAACTAAATACAAGTATGCAAAAATCCCTTTAGTTCATTTTTTTTTGAAGTAAGAAAATGACTTTATTATGTGCTACAATTCTTTGGTGCAATTTGTACTTTCATTATTTAATTTTGAAATATAATTATTACTTCATAAGCTAGTGGTTGATAATTAATTAATACATAGGATCAAATATATATAAAAATTCAATTAGTTGAATAGTTTGTGATGAGCAAACCCAAGTCAAAGAAATGGAAATAATTTAGGACAAAGAATATGGTTCCAATAAGTATTATATATGGTTTGCATTTTATATATATAACATAATATGTAGTAATAACGAAAAATTAGGATTCCAATTGGTGATAGTTATGATTAAATATAAAGTATATACTTTTATACTTTAGAATTTTTCAAGTAAATACTTTATTAGTTTTGAATAAAAATGCGGATATATATATTAATTTATTTAATTAAATATATATACATCATATTATAATATATATTGTACTTCCAAATTAATATTTTTCACATATCTCCAACCACATCTCTTGTCAATGAATGGTATATTTTTGAAATTACATTCAAAAGCTTTCCCTGATATTTGTTACTAATGTGTCAAGTACACAACAAATATATAATATTGGGGAGTTGAGATTAAATTGTCCGCGTAATGGCTTGCTCTTTATCGTAAATGGTAGCCCAGGATTCTTCGCCTTCCACGACCTCTAGCCAAGTACTTAAAACTCACTCAGAACTTATCTTCAATTGATCCCACATGAGTGCAAATTCGAAAATTAATTATTGGTAGTGATGGTTCAGCGGGATGAATTGCACAAACGCTATAGCATACCTATTGGTTGGATATGTAGGATCATAATCAAATACGTCCCTGAAACTTTTTTAGGCTATCAAAGAGCGAGGATCAACCATTATAAGACCCTTCAATCTATGTTTTTCATTAAGTAGAATTCTAATGAAAAATTCCCGCCACTTTCTTCTATTAAGGGATACAACAAATCCAATATCATTTGAGCATAATTAACACCCAAGTTGTTCTTCCTAAAATCACGTACCACATGTCATAAATGTTATCCATCAAAACCTACTTGTTCAGCTCCTCCGTGCATCTTTTTAAAAACATTAATTTGGTGTCTCGGCTCGACACCCAAAAATGTAAGTTCTTAATTAAATGTGTTTGACCCTCGCTTACATGTGTTAGAAACTTGAAAGTTTGGAGTTTTAACATTGTAAGTTCCTTATGTAATTTTCAAAAAATTTGGATATGGATATAAGTAATTTTCTTAGTGTAATTCATAGAAAAATAAGTGCCATGAAGTTTCTTTATGTGGAGTATATGTGTTATGTATGGTCTAATCCAAGATCAATGGCTTGAAATGTTACATCAAATCATTGACACAAAAAATAAGCATTATAAAGGCCTTGAGTGACAAAATCAAGATCCTGATAGGAACGATCTAAAGGGCTTGAGTTACGGAGTCAAGGCCTTGACATATTCAGTTGTGATCTGAAGGCCCTGAGTGTCCAGAGTCAAGGCCTTGATATGAGTAGACATATAGATATATTTATATTATTATCTAAATAAGAGTAAGGATTATTCTTATATAAATAATACTCCCTCCGTCCTTTTTAATTGTTTACATTTTTTAGCGAGTGTCTGACACGTATTTTAAGGTGCATATAAAGTATAGTTCTGTAATTTTTTTTTACAAATTTGTTTTTCTGAATAAAAATTAAAACATTCAACTTTTATTCAGAAAAAGAAAATTGTAAAAATAAGTTACAGAACTATACTTTTTATGCACCTTAAAATGCGTGAACGAATTTTAGATGATTATACATACTTTAAAGGAGTTCGGTGTGGATCTTCCTATAAAGTTTTAGGTGATTTATACGATTAAAAAACTTGTGAAGTCTTGGCAAGAGTTCTCTCTTTTCATGATAAAATAGAAGGGAGAGATTAGTTGGACTAGTCTGATGTTTGAAATTTGTATGCAAGAGCACCACAAGTCTAAACAGGGTTATTTGATGTCGGTTATAAATGGGAGTGTGAAGATAAACATCGTGACAACTGATCAGAAATGAAAGCTAGCTAGTAAGAAAAGTAACGGTAACTCATACAATGAAAAGAACAAGGCTAAAACCAAAGATAAATAAAGCATGTTAGTTTTGTGGACAGATAGGTCATTGGAGTAAAGATTATTCTAAAAAAATCTGATGTAGTGGCACAGGCAAATACCGTGATTGGGACTGCAACCATTGGTGTGCCTATAGCTAATACGGTTATTGGTGAAGCACATGCTTTTGTAATCAATGAAGGGTATGTTACCAATACACCTATAATATTATTTATTTATCTTCCTAAAGAGTGGTTGATTGATACTGCAGTTAATGTGCCCATTTTTGCTGACAAAACTCTATTTGTATCTTATCAACTGGCTCATAAAAGGACATTGACTATGGGGAATGCTAGTCTTGTAGGCGTGTTCTATCCCTGATTAGAGTGCATCATATTCCTAACATTCGTAAAAATATTGTTAGTTGATCTTATTTAGTTAAGGATGATTTTGAACTTTTTTGAAGTATAATAAAGTAGTTATCACTCAAACTCGTGTAATCATGGGCAAAGATTATTTTTCGGATGTTTAATTTTTTATTAATATTGAGTCTATGATTAACGGTTTGGTTAATGAAATTGTTGCTTCTTCTGTTAATTACGTTGAATCATCTAATTTTTGGCACTCTCGTCTTGGTAATTTAATTTTTGGTTCTCTAATGAATATGATAAATTTGGAGTTGATTGTAGAGCATGCAATTAGTAACAAATGAAGGTGTCCAGTATTTGTCTCTTCTAAAATCAATAAGAAAACCATTTCATAATGTTGTAAGAGATTCTGAAATTTTGGATTTAGTTCATACTGAGATGTGTGAATTTAATGACTTGTTTAATAAAGATAATAAATGATATTTTATTACCTTTATTGATGATTGTAGTAGATACTATTATTTTTATTTGCTTAGATATAACGATGAAGCACTTGATAAGTTCATTATGTGTAAAAGTTAGTCGTTTTTATCTTCTAAAAAGGTTCCGTCTATATTTCTTGTATTTTTGATATTTTTGTAGGCTTTTGAATTAGTTTAGTTTTAGATATTTTTTTATCTACAACAATATAGAAAAGATATGGGTGGAAAAAGATATAAACTTGATATGGTATGAGCTTTTCATCCCAAATGTTCAATTAAGTATTTCAAATGTATAAGATAACCCCATAGCATTGCAGTACATTGTATTTATGTGTAAAATAAAAATATGGCCTTATGTAACAAAGTATTAAGGAGAAATCAACTATAAACAATTTTTTAACACTTTTAACAAAAACTTCAAGAGTTACAATTCTTGGTAATAACTAAAATAATTTATTAAAACACTATGTATATATGAACATGGTTTACTTAAATTTATTATTGTTTTCTTTCTTGACATTCATTTGTCTAATAGTGATTTGGGATTTGGGTATTAATTTGGCAGCATCAACTCTGTAAAAACTGGCTTGCAACCATTGGGGCTAATCAATTGCCCTTTTGGACATGCAATAGCAGGTTGGATGTGTAGGCACAGTCCTTCCAGTCTCATGTGTCATGATCTTCAAAACCTGTTAGTAAGATCCAATTTCATGAGCATGTGTTTGGTTGGTTGTAACAAAGGTGGAAAACACTTGCCCAATTCAATTTGGGGTGTAACCCATACCATATAAAAAAAATATTTAATATTTTGCATCAATTTATTAAATTGTATACGATACCTATCATATACAAGTAATCCTTAGTATTGTGGAGTATTTTCTTCATTGTTTCACTGCAAATAGGAACACAAGCATATTATGTAAAGATTTTGGAAGGAAATATTCACGATTATATTAAAAAGATAATAAATAGAGCTTAATATTGAGTAAGAAGGTTATCAACTAGTTTTTCATCCACCTACCAAAAAGCCAATCCAAAATTAATACACCAATAATGTAATTGGGCTCAAACAACAAACTTTAATATAATTAATAATTTCTCTAATACTTATATTTGATTTTTTCTATCTTTTGACTTTAGTTAATTTGTAAAAATGTGGCAGAATGAAAGAAAAAATCAAGAATAATATTTTTTATGAGAACAATCATAAAAAACAACTATCAAATAATTTTATCCAAATTGTGCCATCTCTTTTTTTCACAAATATGGCCACTACCAACTAGGACACAAAAAATCTCTTTTAAATCAACTGTTGTATAGAAATTTAAAAAATATTATCCCACAATACTTGTATAGGTTAAAAAAGATAACCAGACCCAAAATACAACATATCAAATCTTAAAGGTAGGTTGAAAAACAAAGAAAATGGAAATAAACAATAAAAAACAAAATATATGGAAATATAGGATACTCGGTCACAAAAATATACATGGGCACCCGTCTGTATATGTATGATGGCTTCTCAATTAGGAACTTCATGTCACTTACACATTTGTCTCCTTCAATATAGTAAAATAAACCTCTAATTTTAAAAGACAAAAGGGGTGGCTTTATGGTTTTCCCTATATTCAATACTCAAATAACATTTATTTTAGATATCATAAAACTATAAGAGAACATAAGGGAGATGTTGTAAACATATGACTAGTGGTGTATGGTTATGAACTAAATAATGAAGATTCTAGAATGTACTAGTAGGGGAGGTTTTGTTTTTAAAAATTTTATATACAAGTTTCTAGAATGGACTAGAAATAGTAAATCATCTTATTATCTTGATGGGTTGCTACCCAAAATACCTTTTTTCTTGGACCCTTGTTTGTCTTGGGGCTGGGCCTTCCTTTAAAGAGTATATTTCTTTGGCTGGTTATTATTGTGATTTTACCTACAAGATTATTTTCTTAACCTTAACTACACTAGCTTAAAAGCTTTACATGTTACTATGGAAAATCACAACATGTTCATTTAATGCATTATATTTTTTAATCTAACTAATTTAATTTTTTAATAGTTTTTTATTTTTAATTAATATATTTTAACTTATGTTAATAAGCTTTCAAAATAAAATTGGTATAATAATTTATGTTGGTAAAAACTCTAATTTATGCCACTAGTTGGGAATGGGATTAGATTGAAGGAGAATCATTGAATACCATATTGTCTACTTGTAAACCTATACATTCAATAATATCACAGTCAAAATGATTAATTAGAATGGTTGGTTTAACGGAATGAGTCATTCATTTAGGATAGTATTTTTAAAAAAAAATGTTATTTTCCATAGATTTGAATATCTAAGTTTTTACTAACCACCAACCTTCCAAACTATATATAAACATATACCTAAAGGTTGTTTGAGGAGGCTAAGATATATGCACATCATTAGTAGTTAACTATTAATTCTTAAAATTATTTCTTTTGTTACATATCTATGAAGGATTTTGTAAAAAATAATGGAGAAAATGATTCAACACACCACCTATATTCCTATATTGTCTATCAAAAACTTGAATTTGGAATCATTTCTTAGTACAATAACTCTAGCATTTGGAACTAGGTTTTCAACTCTCGTTATAGGTCAAACCCTTTAAAACCATGTTTTTTTCCATATAATTTAATTACCTTATTATATTATATATGTTATATTTAACATTTTGTTAATAGTTAAAACGCTAACAAAATAGCACACCATTTACCAAATTTAGGTTTATGTTCACATTTTGTTAATTTGTAATTGGAAGTAATTCTTGGTATTTATTTTTAAATTCTAAAATCATTACTACCCATTTTAATAAAACTCACATATATATTTTTTTTAACTTTGTCCAAATCTTTCTTGGTAACCTTTCATATGTGTTTTATATTACAATATTAATATAAGAATAATGGGTTTGTTTGATTGTTTACTTAAGACCTTCCAACAAAATTTAACACTTTCTAAATATTATAACTTAAAAAAATTATTAATTATTTTTACTAAGCATGTACATGTTAAAAAGACTTATATCATGAATTAATTTATATTAAAGGTTGAGGAGTTACGGGTAGGTTTGGGTTAGGCTTGGGCTGGTTGGGTTGAGTTGGGCTTGGTGGGTTCAACCTCTCTCTTGGATGCTGGGTTAAAACGGAAGGGTTCATCCTTTTCTATTCTCGATGAAGAGTTACGAGTGAAGGTTTGGTAACTTAAATTTGAATTTTTTAAAAAAAAAATTATTGTTATTATAATTGTTCATGTATTAAATCATAAAATTTTCAAGATTATGTTTAAATTAAAGAAAGAATTATTTGAAAACAAAATATATTTACATTAAAATATGTAAGTTTGATTAAATAACTAGTTAACTACATAACACATGTAATGTATTAAATTATAATAAACTATATTTTCTAAGTAAGTTATCTATGTAATAAAGTAACTTAAAATAATCACGAGTCGCGTAATGTGCATTGAGATATTAAATTATAAAATTATATATTTGAATGAGTAAAAAATGAGAAACAAGGCTATTGCTATAGCCCTAAACTAGCCAATAACCATCAACAACACCCGTATTTGTGGCCTTGAAACACATTCTATTTTCGCAAGCGAGGGTTGGCTCAATTGGTTAAAGAGGGGATAACTATCCTCTTGGTCACAAGTTCGAATCTCATAGGAGGAGAATTTATGATTATGCCTCCTGGCCAGAGCATGTCGCTTAAATGCGGTTTACCTTGATTCATGTGGTTTGCAAGCTATTGTGTGACCCTACAGGGTTTACCTAGTGCACACCCGAAGGTTACCGGCTGCGGGTTACATAACACTCTATTTTCTATTAGTCCACAACGCTCGTAAACACCCTCTTGCCCCTTGAATCCCGACCCTCCCTTTCAAAAAAATTCTTACAGTCTGAGCTAGATCACACCATTGGAGACAAACAACACCCACCCTTATTTGAAGATAACAAAAATAAAGTATATTAATCACATACCTTAGAGTTTAAAATGTACGTCCACTTAAGTTTGGGATTTATGGGTACAAATGTTAATACTTTAAGAGCCAAAACAACAAATTATGTAGCAATTCCTATATGGTAAGTTTGGGATCTATGGGTAAAAATATTAATACTTTAAGGGCCAAAACAACAAATTATGTAGCAATTCATATATGGTTGAAGCTATTAACTTTGAAGATTTTCAAGCCACTACTAGAAAGAGATTTTATATATTGGGTAAACAACGATGTGTATGTAAAAAAAGACCGATGTATTCGTGACTGATGTTAAAGTTAATTTTACATAGACATCGGTTTTTACTTGATGTCTAAAGTAGTCATATACAACACTTTGGGAAGATTTCTAATGTCTTAGAATATTTTTATAAATTTCAGACATCGTTTATTTATATGTAACTCGTATGAAAAATACAGTTTAACATCAATTCCTGTAGGTAACCGTTGTTATAGGTGTTATATAATATAGATTTTGTTTAAATTTATGTTGTTAAATCGCCTTATTCACATCATTTATTGTTTTATAATTGATGTATCAAACATGTTTTAACAATAAATATTTGAATTTTTACTAATCTTTGGTGCTATTGGAGAATGTATTTAACCATAATACTGAAAAAACTTAAGTCCCAAAACTCAACCAATATATATATATATATATATATATATATATATATATATATATATTAGCTAGTTGAATTCAATATAAATAAATAAGATAGCTTAGTTTGTACAATCAACCCGAAAAATATTATAACCAAAATATGTATATCATCATAGACATACTATTCCCATGATAAGTACAACTTATCTCATCAAATTGTAAACATCAACCAGAGTACTAACTTAACCAGTACACGATACTTATTGACATGAATAAACACTACTTAGTTGATCAAGATCACAAGCTTTAATAGTAGTGGCCTTCAGGAATCTCTTGAAGAAGACAGAGGTCTGTGCTCCATCCTTCCTACAACTACCAGAGTTCCGTGAAATATAAAGAAATAATAAAATAAAATTTCAACTAAAATTGATAGGATTGTAGTAATGATGATCATTAATTAATTAAATATTTGTAGTGTGCACACCCTAATGTAACTTGTCTTAAAATTAAATTGAAGAATCCACCAAAATATACTTGTAAAGAATGTAATAATTTGTAATAGTTGAAAGGATGAGCCCAGTGTTGTATAACCAAGATAATTATATTTCACAAGAGCCTTAAGTTAATAAGCCAAAAGATAACATATAAAATCAGAAAGTACCTCAATTTTCACCTTTACAAACTGCAAACTCTTCCCATTTCCTAAATGAAATTGAAAAGGTAACAAAGACATAAAGTTTGGAAGCAGAAATTATCATCTAGTATACAATTAGGTTATTAACATGCCTTCTGTGAATAAGATCATGAATATATAAATAAAGAATGGCCATATAATACATCACAAGTGCACATAGGTAACCCCTACTATACAGTTGCATAAGGCCTAAATGGTGTTGCATAAGGTAATAGGCAACACCAGGGTGGGGTTGCTAATGTGGATGTGGCCGTAGAGCCTTAAGGCAACGAATTATGCAACACTAGAACGCGTTGCATTATGCGTCTTTTGCAACAGTAAAAATGTACAATGACAACAACAGTTAGTGTTTCATAAAATGAAGTCACATCACCACTGTGTCCTACGTGGCAAGAGACACGTCATATTTCCACGTCAGTAGTGGCCCCTACTTTGACACGTCAGCAAGGGGTCCCACATTTTCCATATTAGCAGTGGGAGACACTTTTGCCACGTCAGCAGTGGGTCCCACAATGTGTAGTGCAACGCTGATTTTAGTCATCTGCAACACCATTGTTATTAATTTGCAACATCATGTTTAGTATTACGCAACACCGTATAGAGTCAAATGTAACACTACAAAAATAAATTTTTTGAAATAATTGTTCTTCTTTTACATTATTCCTGCCAAATAAGGCATCCAACATTCAATACAACAAGCATATAATGAAACTTAAAACTTATTAAACCGGTTCTAAGGTCTTATCAACAAGCATAGATGAAATCAGATACATACTTTGGTTCTACCTATCAAAGTACATAATTTCTAACTTCAAAAGGGCAAAAATATCAAAATACTCGATAGTGAAAGATATATGATAGTAAACACTTTTCCTACATCAAGGAGAACAACATTTAACCAAAGTGCAAGTCCAAATGTAAGCACTGCTATGATCATAGGAATGTTCTAGAGCACAACCATGTTAGTAAAAATTTTATACATGAATTTCCTGAGCCAATCATCCTCCAGATCTCGAAAATTCTAAATTCTTTTCTTAAAATGCTCCTCGATGCTTGAAATTTGATGATACGCATATTTCCAAGAATCATAATTATGGGGGCTCGGAGGAAGGTTACAGGAAGAACAGGCTCCTACGTAAAGCTTGAACAGAAGGGTTAGAACATAAAACTATGTGGGTATAATATATACATTATTTGCTTATTCAATCTAAAGAACAAGATATATTACAGTTACATAAATTATATTAAATGAAGTTTACAGTAATTTGACATACTGAATCTAGCATACGATGAAAAAAAGGAATTCAGCGGGCATGCCATGGGGTTCAAAAAATTAAAAAGAATAAGATAATATAAGGAAATAAAAGTGCAGTAAAACATAACATATTAACAACATCTCATTCACATATAAATGTTAAAAGTAGAAGTGGTTGAGAGAAGAAAAAACAGAAATCGAAAATAGAGGTTATGGATTTAAATATTTGTGGCTCTGTTTTGCTACTTGCTCTAAACCAAAAAGTTCTTGAACAACAAATATTCTACTTAGTGTATACACTTCTTTTGTCCATAAAAAAACTGAGGATTCGAGTTTCTTATGCTTTTTATGTTCCTTAATTTAAAGTGTATTTAAAAACTTAACATTAAGGACAAACTTACTGTTCTATGTGTCTTTACTATTACAGGGTGGCAAGCACTCAACACTTGAAATTAAGATGATGACTAATACCCGAAATTGTCACCCTTTAAAATTAATGGATACTCTGATGGACAGTGAACTATAATAGCTGTCTTTTTAAGGAGAGACCAAATGCAATATGAACTCTCTCATTTAATCTCTAACATGAGGACTCTCTCACTTTTTTGGATGCTATGATAAAAAAATAATACAATTATTCCAGAACCTTGTAATAGTATCCTTATCCTTCATTAGACTAATCACTCTTTTAAACTCTGTGGTTGAAAGTGTGTCGATTATATTGCTTCCAAGTAGAGTGAAAGAACCATTATCATAATAAATTCTGACTTTTGTATATGATACAACCCAGATTCTGATTATTTCTTTAGCTAGCTGCTGAAAATATTCTTCATCTGTGAGGTACCAATTTAGTGGAAGAAAGTAAGTTTTATCATAGCAATTCCATAATGATCTCTCAGTAACTAGCAGTTTCTTCCAACAAATTTAAAGTGTGTCTTCATTTAAGGTTTATATGAAGGTAGGGTTGTGATTTTTCTTCAAGCTTGTTTGAGTGGAAGTGATTGGAATTTTGAGAAGTGAATTTGCATTTGGCTTGTATAGAAATTTTGGCTTTGAGGTGAGAGATGGTTGAGTGTTTGAGCTAAGAGATTTGGTAGGTTGAGATTTTATCATTTGTATTTGTAGGGTTTGTTGGTGTGGTCCTGGATTGTCATCCTTCTTTTTCCTCCTTCTTTCATCTCCTTTCTTCTTGTCATTATCCTTCTTCTCATCCTTCTTCTTATCCTTGCGGCCAGTTGCTCTTGAAGATTGACTTGGATTTGAGTTAGAAGGTTTCTGCTCATCATGCTTCTGCTTCATCCTTGTGATCTTTTAAATTAAATTGAGCAGTTGGCAACATAGTGTCACGATTCAGCAAGTATCTGTATAAGATCTTTATCATCTCCAAATCTTCAGCGTTCTTGCTCTTTTTGTATTTTAGATCAGATTGAATAGTCATGATTGTCTTCATATTTGATCTAACAAAAATTTTAGGAATAGTAAGTTGTTTGTATTATTTGGTTCTTGGGCAGATGTAGGACACTCCTTTGTTTGGATATAGATAGGTTCAGGAAAAGCTGCTATCTGTGCATTTTTAAGCTCATGAAGAAGTTGAGTGTCCTCTGTGATGACTACATGCACTTTGTCAATCGCAACATCTAACTCAGATGCCCTTAGTATGTTAAGATTTGACATAGATACTTGAAGGCATCTATCCACACCATTATCATTGACGTTGACAATAATCCTCTTCTTTAAGTAATTTGCAACATTTACAACCACTGCCCTGGTAGAATTGATAGTTTTGGCCAAATGCTGTTTTGTATGTTATATAGTTATTTTGAAGAGACAACCTCGGGACTGCAAGAAGTTCACTGAATTCTTGATCTTGATATGGTCCTTCTGCAGCCTTGACGAGTCATTCTTTTCCTACATCTTGAAATTGTTGAGTTTGTGAAAAACTTTGGCCAACCTGAATAGGCTCCTTAGATTTAGATTTAGCATCCCTGGATTGTTGAATCCTAACCTTAATCTCCCTTTAGTCGTGATAACAGGCATGAGTAGGGGAGTTCATAATTTTGGCCTTATTTCTTCCGGTAGGGAAGGCAGTGGTATGTTGAGCTTCCCTGTGATGGCTCCCAAAGCAACAAGTTTTGCATTTAAAGATGCTTGTGAGAGTCCATCAGGGTTTTAATATCTGTCTCTTGAATTTGCACCAAGGATGTAAGAGCTTGAACTTAGGAACTTAGTTAGTCATTGGAAGATTTGAGAGAAGAAACTTGATATTGCAGTTCTTGAACTTGTAGTGTGGATGATGATTGAGATGTGGAGGAAGTAGAAACCCCAAAAGTGTCCTCTATAACCTTCTTAATTTCATCCATGGGCAAGGCTGAAGGAGTGTATCTTCTAGAGTGCATTTGATCCATCTTCAGTCTTGTGTCATTAGAGTGAATGATATGATTTTGAACTTGTTCATTCAGGGCCACAAATAAGGTCTTGAGATTCTTACACTTGTTTCCATTCCACTGAGATCATATATTGATATCTGGTCAGCAAAGTTTTTGAATTTGTTTTTCATCTCAGTTTGAGAAGGAATGATTTCCAATATTTGTACTTTCCTCTCGATTCTATTTCCTTAAATAATTGGGAATATTTGACTCGTTAAACTGGAATGAATTAAATTTTAATATTTATTTACTGATTAACATAAATTATTTAAAACCACATAATAAAGAATTTGTTGAGATAAATATCTACCACGAAAATCTCAGATAGTACATTGTGAGCACAATTGTTGGTATAGAATCAAAGTACCCCCACTTTCGATGTAAACAAAATATGGGCTATACTGCTCATATGGCAAAAATATGGGCCCGCCTATTGATGTAGAGTCACCATGTCGGAACATGTGCTGATTTGACTTCAAATATTATGCAACACCAACCTATGATGCCTTTATTAACAAGTAGTGTTTGAATATTGGTATAATAAAAGAAATTTTGGGTATTAAAAATGTATTGTGTGTTACGTGTCAAATGCCCCTGCCCAACTGGCAACAAGAGCTTGGTTTTGACTTTCACTTTTAGTATTAATATTTAAGATGATATCAGTAACAAAGAAAAATTGCCTATAAACAATTGGGGAGTCATTTTAAAAAGTAATGGTAATTAGAAATTAACTCAAGTAGTGGGGAGTGGGGACTTACCAAAAATTATCGATCTAAATACAAAAGTATGAAGGCAAAAGACTAAATTCACTAATGAAGATAAGGCTTGATTCCATAAAAGTATTTAAATACGATTCTTAATCTAACAATAGTAGTTCTCGCAAACTCGAATGACGATAGAGTGAGTCATTCTACTTGAGATACAGTTAGAGTTTTTAGTAAGAGAAGAGAGATATTCAATCTTTCAGAGCTGGGACTCATATGTGAGGTTATGGATATAACAATACAAGTCAGAGATCACTTCACTCTTGTGAACTCTTCCCTCAAGAAAACTAATGCCAGGCTTCAGCCTGTGATTTTGTATAAGTGATTTCTGTATAATTACTTGGTCGCACTTAAGTAAAAGTTGATCAAAAGTTACAACAAAGTTTGTAAATCAGAAATTGATATTGTTATGACACATTATTTATTAAAAATCTACAATATTTTCCTCTTGAATCATCGTGGTTGAACATATCATCCATTGGAAAGTTATCATCTAACTCGTCTAACATCAACAACTTTCGACATCTTATCTCCTATGATCTCGTATATACCATCTTTCACCATCATACAAGAACATGAGATTTTTGTGAAAATAGGGCCTTTAACGACCGCAATTTTGATCGTTATAAGGCCTAACTTGGTCGGTATTTAAAAATAATGACTCGATACCGTGACGGTCAGATTTCCTACTTATTTACTATTTTTAGTCGAATTTTATGTCGACTAACCATGACTACTGCCATGTGAGCAACTAATACCAACACCTGGTGTTACATACCTTAGGATTAATGGGTAAAATATTAATACTTTAAGCGTCAAAAGGTCCAAAAGTCTTTTAAAATTTATCAAACAAGTTTTTAAAAGTTCACCTATCTATATTTCAGTTTTTGAATAAAAATCTTTTATCTTTTATGCCACTGATATTCCAAACACATCCTAAGCTAAGGCCAAGGGCTCCTGCTACACACATAAAGAAATTACATACAATTTAGCAAACAAAAAATTTTGTAGCAATTCCCTAAAGGTTGAAGCTGTTAGCTCTCAAGATTCCCAGGACAGTAAACACTCATCCCATAAATAAAGTCATCAAAACTAATGCAGTGTGTTCTTCTTTTGTGACATTTTTAATTTCTTATAATGTTGTTAATCATATTTTATGGGCCACCCCTTTACTCTCCCATGGAGCTCAACCATTCCCCAAATTCATCTTTATAAACATTTATGTTCATAAATTTGTTTTTATTCTATTTCTTTGCAACTTTGTCAAATATTAAACAATCGTCCCTTTTTATTCTCTGAGATATTTTTTCCTAATTGTCTTCCACCCCTCCTTTTTTGTTGCCTAATATATATTTTTTGTTAATTGTCTTCCATGTGAATTAATGAGTAAATATTACAAATTGACGAATAATTCATTAATTTTACCCTTTATCTTTGGGTGCATGTATCAATCTGGTCTCATTAAATTTAATAGCTCGATGGGAAATTGGAGGAAATAACATAAAAGAGTATCGGAGGAGGTAGTGTAATCCTTGTGATATAATACATATTACGGGAATAATACTGATTTTTGACTGACAAAATAAGCGGGCCATGACCAATTTTGGTTGAAAATAAGCCATTTCCTACCTATTTGCTTTGTTCGAACGAGTCAAGTGGCAAATAATGAGTCAGTCATTTATAATTGTCAAAATTGACATAAAAATTGCTCATTTATGACTATTTTAGTTTCTTAAATTTTGGCCCCACAAAATGGCATGACTGTATTAAGGCAAATGTGAGCCAACACCTAGACACGTAACCACATGAGATAACTAACTAACATTTTAGCTTCTTTTATTTTTCAAGTTATCATGTGATGGTCCAACTTTTGCCTATTTAGCATGTTGACGACACAACCCCCAACGCATCCCTCCATAGCCCCCAATTCAAATGAAGCCTTACAGTGCGAGCTAGGACACACCATTGGAAACAAACAACACTCATGCTTATTTGAATATAACAAAAATAAGTATATTAATCACATACCTTAGTATTTATGGGTAAAATGTTAATACTTTAAGCGTTAAAAGGTCAATAAATCTTTTAAAATTTATAAAACAAGTTTTTAAAAGTTCACCTACCAACATTTAGTTTTTGAATAAAAAATATTTTATCTTTTTTGCCACTACAATTCCAAACATATGGTAAGCTAAGGATATAAGCTCGTGCTACACATATGAAGAAATTACATACAATTTAGCAAATAAATATTTTTGTAGGAATTCCCATAAGGTTGAAGCTGTTAGCTCCGAAGATTTTCCTCTTTATTATTAAAATTTCTAGGACAACAAACACCCATCCCATAAATAAAGAGTGGTTGGGAAAAGTCATCAAAACTATTGTAGTGTGTTGTTCTTTTGTGATGTTATTAATTTCATGTAATGTTGTTAATCATGTTTTATCGACCACCCCTTTACTCTACCATGGAGCTCAACCAATCCCCAAATTCATCTTTATAAACATTTATGTTTACATAATTTTTTATGCTATTTCTTGGCATCTTTGTCGAATATTAAACAATTGTCCCTTTTTATTTTCTAAGATATTTTTTCCTTATTGTCTTCCACCCCTTCTTTTTTGTTGCTTAATATATTTTTTGTTAATTGTCTAAAATACAGTATCTGAGGAGGTTGTGTAACCCTTGTGATAAAATATAGTATGAGAAAAATACTGATTTTCGACTTACAAAATAAGTGAGCTATGACTAATTTTGGTTGAAAATAAGCCATTTTTTACCTATTTGGCAAATAGTGAGTCACTCATTTATAATCGTCAAAATTGACCTAAAAATTGCTCATTTATGACTTTTTTAGTTTCTTAAATTTTGGCCGCACAAAGGGGTGGCTGTATAGAGGCAAGTGTGAGCCAAGGCCTAGACACATAACCACATATGATAACTCATAAACATTTTAGCTACTTTTATTTCTCAAGTTACCACCTGATCGTCCAACTTTTGCATATTTAGCATGTCGACCACACATAGGCATTAAAGTACAATTAATGAGGTATCATCGCGTCAAGTCACAGGCCTCACTACAAACTTTGAGGACATCTACATACAATATAATTACACTTTAAAACCATATTATAATAATTTTTATAATATTTTTTAATATTTAAAACTTTAAGGTATGAATCGTATATTTTATTTAACTTTTTTGTAGTTTTGTTTTGAGGACACATTAATTACCTACGTAATTATGATATTAAATTTATTTTTTTATAAGGCAAAAAGTACCTATAACATGATATATATGTTTTTACTCATCACATTTTGTTTAACTTTATAATTTTTTTTTTAATTTTAATCAAAATTATATTTGAAATAATACATTGTATGGTTTTTAGTGAATATTATAACATTTTTTTGGAACAATACAACCTTTTTTACGAAACCCAATAAGGTGTTACGTAAAATATAATATTATCTCAAAAAATAACTAACATGAACAAATTTTAAAAAAAAATCAAACTATATAAAAAAATGGGAACTTTTTTAAATAACATTTAAAATTTGGTGAACACAACAATTTTTCTACACAACATTATAAACATACTCTAAAATTTAATTATATTATCTTTTCGATCATAAAAGTAACTAAAACATAAATAAAAATTAATATAATTTTAAAAGTGTCTTCTTGAAAAAAAAAAGAGACGATAGTTAGATAATATATACACAAAGTAACACGTGCATGTGACTAGTTTCTAATTTTAAAGAATTCTTCACAGAGGTTTACGCGTAGGTGATCAAGTTGCGGGGTTTATGCGCATAATCCGATCCGATATTAAACCGACACAACCAAAATTGGAATGTGGTTTGCGATTAAAGTTCATCTACCTTAGAAATTCGCAGGTTATGGGTATTTTGATTTAACTTTATCACGATCTGATCCAAACCGCATCAATTTACCAACATATATACACACGATTTTATACTTGTGATTATACAAAGTAAAATAATTATGTCCAATAATCAAAAACTAAATTCGAGTTAGATCTCATCAAATTATCATCAACTCATCATATGTTTCAAAGTATTTTATATTATTTTTGCATTACATTTGTTGTTGCAACTAAATTGATCAACATGTTTATTAAACGTAAGTTATTTGGAATTAATACTAGTGATTTACTTTACTATGAAAGATTTCATAATTATACTAATAATTATGTAAATTTTAAGTGGAAACGTTTAAATAAAAGAGATGTTATTTTATTTACCGAGTTCACTACTAAAAAATGTCATAAACCGTCAAAATCCGCTAAACCGAACCGAATGGTTTGGTTTTACTGGGATACGAGGTTCGGGTTGGTTTGAATGTTTTTAAAAACCACAGTTATACAGTCTGGTTCTGTTTTAACATGTAACCCGAACCAAATCAAACTGCGATCACTTATATTTACCCCTATATATAACTATATATTTGTATTATATATAATGTGTTAAGTTTTAAGTCTTGAATTTCTAATATTATACTCCCTATATTCCAATCAATTCTTAATATTTGAAATAGAGTGCTCGACACGCATTTTGAGGCTCTTATATATAATAGTTACATAGCTTATTTTTAAGATTTTTTTAATAAAAATTTGAACATTTAATAATTTATGTGTGTATATATATATGTATGTATATATATAAATTTAGTCAATGAATGGTATATAATTAATGTATATATATATATATATATTTGGTCAATGAATGGTATATTTTTTAACCCACTTTTAAAACCTTATAGGTGTTTGGAATAATACTTTAAAATGATTTTGTAGAAGTTTGTTACTAATTTTCCAAGAACATAATAAATGTGTGGTGTTCCACAGTTAAGATTAAATTTCCTTAAGAATGTGTTGATCTTGATCGGTAATGATAGCCCAAGGGTTTTTCTCCTCCCACGACTAATACCAAAACCCGCTCAAAACTTGTAGTATTAATAAAATGGCACAAACGACATAACATACCTATTGGTTCGATATGTAGTATCAAACACAACATCATAAATTTTTTTATTAGATATCAAACAACAAGGATCAACCCATATCAGACCATTCAATTTTTTTTCATCAATTAGAATTCTAATGAAAAAATTCCCATCACTTTTTTTAAGCGATACAACAAATGCAATCTCGCTTGAGCATCATTAACATCCAAGTTGCCCTTCCTAAAATCATGTACCACATTTTTTCAATGTTGGCCATCAAAACCTATTTTTCTGTGCTCATTCATGCATCTTGTCAAAAAAATTCATTTGTTATCTCAGTTGGACACCTGAACATGTAAGTTCTTAATTAAATTCCTTTGGGCCACCGTTACATGTGTAAGAAAATTGAATGTTTGGAGCTTTATTATTGTAGGCTCTTTACATAATTTAAAAAAAAAATTGAATATGGATCTATGCAATTTTCTTAGTGTAATCCATTGAGAAAGAAGTGAAAAGATACTTCTTTCTGTGGATTATATGTGTTTTACACGGTCTAAGTTAGGATTAAGGGCATTAGATTCTTCCTCAAGACCTTGAAACAAAAAGAATCATTCCAAAGGCCTTCAACAACATAGTCAAGGCCTTGACAGAAACAATCTTAAGGTCTTGACACATTCAATTGCGATATTAAGGTATTGAGTGTCCAGAGTAAAAGTCTTGATCTTAGTAGGCACATATATATATATTAATTATAGAAATATGAAACTAAGTACACACAAACACAATTGAGACAAGCTCGTTTTTGTATTGATCAAAACACAGAAAAGAAAGTTAAGTTCCCAGTGATTTTCTGAGAACTGGTACAATAACTTAAATAAAAGAAAACCAACTGATCCTAATATGGTGACTAAGAAATCGGGCAACTCACCAGTACACCACCTCTTATTCCACTACACTCCTACAAAGACTCAACTGCTATGACTAAGTCCAGTCAAATGAATATACACCTGACTATAACGACTACTTATTGAAATAAATAAACAACCTAGTTTAGATTAATTTCCTACAGACTCCCCTTTAATCTAAACTATTTCTGCAGATTCCTTATACCCAGCAACTGCTTCATCTTCTCAAACCGAGACTTGGGCAATGCCTTGGTAAGTACGTCAGCCCGTTGTTCACTGCTGCAAACATGCTTGATAATTATATCTCCCCTGTCAACACATTCTCGAATAAAGTGGTAACGAATATCAATATGTTTGCTTCTCCCGTGGAAAACCGGATTCTTGGCGAGGTCTATAGCTGACTTGTTATCGATGTAAATGACCACTGGTCCAGGTTTAGCATCGAGTATTTGACTAAGAACTTTATTCAACCAAATTCCTTGGCATGCTGCAGCTGTGGCAGCCATGAACTCGGCTTCACAGGAAGATAACGCCACGCACCTCTGTTTATGTGATACCCATGTAACCAAGCTCTCATCGAGATAAAAAGCCATCCCTCCGGTACTCTTCCTGTCATCAACATTGCCAGCTAAATCGCTGTCAGAAAAACCAGCTAACATATAATTTCCTTGACCCTTTCGATATATCAGCCCGTAATTAAGCGTCCCTTTTACATACCGGAGAATTCTTTTTACAGCAGCTAGATGAAGGGTAGTTGGCTTCTCCATATACCTACTGACCACCCCAACTGAGTATGCTATATCTGGTCTTGTGTGCACCAGATATCGCAAACCACCAATCATACTCTTGAACTGAGTTGCATTGACAAGCTTTCCACCCTCGTCCTTGGTTAACTGAACCCTTGGCTCCATTGGATACTTGACTGGATTACAACCTGACATGCCAGCATTTTCAATAACCTTTTTCGCATATGCTTCCTGTTTAAGTTCGATGTACCCTACTTCCTGCTTGACCTCAATTCCTAAGTAGTATGATAATTTCCCATATCGCTCATATCAAACTCATTAAACATTTGCTTCTTAAAATCTGAAATATGTGAGATACTCGAACCTGTGATAATCAAATCATCTACATACACACCCACAATCAAAATTCCTGCACCAACTCTTCGTGTGTAAACGGCGTGCTCGTAGGGGCACTTCACGAATCCAAGCTTCTTAAGACACTTATTCAACTGAGCATACCAAGCCCGAGGGGCTTGACGTAATCCGTACAAAGCTTTCAAAAGTTTATACACCTTGTTCTCCTGCCCTTCTTTTTCAAATCCCTCAGGTTGAACTACATAAACCTCCTCTTGCAATTCTCCGTTCAAAAAGGCCGATTTCACATCCAAATGATGTACTTCCCATTCGTTCTTCGCTGCCAAGGCTAGAATCAAACGAACAGTTTCCAATCTAGTGACTGGTGCGTATACTTCCTCAAAATCTACTCCATGTTTCTGAACATAACCCTTCGCCACAAGTCTCGCCTTATATTTAATTATCTTCCCACTGGTGTCTCGTTTCAGTTTATATACCCACTTCAACCCTATTGCTTTGTGACCTGGTGGAAGCTCTGTTAGTTGCCAAGTCTTGTTCCTTTCTATAGATTCTATCTCACTTTGCATAGCAACTCTCCATGACTTCTCCTTTGTTTCCTGACTGTAATTAAGTGGTTCATCGACTCCCAACAACAGTAGTTCTTCATCCATTTCAATCTCCTCTGTGTCATCATAAATCTCTCCTATACTCCTGTATCTCATTGGTTCGCTGCTGACACTTGAAGCTTCAGACCTGTACCCTGCATCACCCTCGAATCGACTCTCACTCCCAGTTGAAGACATCTGATCTCCACTTTCTGAACTCGAGATGATGTCATCAGAATTCCCACTTGACACATTGTTTTCATGAGTCTCTAAACATGTGCCAGTTACCGTGAATGTTGTTCCAGTCTGTGTCTCCTCTTCATTTTCTGCACTCCATGTCCAACTCTTGGTTTCGTCAAAAACAACATCCCGACTCACATTCACAACCCCAGACTTAGGATCAAACAAGCGATGTGCTTTAGTTCCTACTTCTTTTCCGAGGTACAACAACATCTTACTTCTGTCATCGAGTTTCTTGACATGTTGACTTGGGACTTTCATGTACGCAATACAGCCAAAAATACGAAGATGATCAAGACATGGTTTTTTACCTGACCACGCCTCGTACGGAGTCATTCCTGTGAGGGCTCTCATTGGCAGGCGATTCAATATGTATACAGCATGCCTAATTGCTTCCCCCCACAATTTCGAAGGCATCCCTGTTTCCTTAAGCAAACTTCTTCCCATAGCTACTACGGTCCTATTTCGACGCTCAACAACTCCGTTTTGTTGAGGTGAATACGGGGCCGTGAAGTGTCTTGTGATGCCCGTCTCTTCACAAAATTTGTTGAATGCCATTGAACAAAATTCTCCCCCTCTATCCGTCCGTAGAACCTTGATTTTCTTCTCCTCAACTTCGTTTTCAACTAACAATTTAAACTTCTTAAACATACCCAAGGCTTCATCCTTTGTTTTCAACATGTACACCCACATTACACGAGTATAGTCATCAACTAGTAGTAGAAAGTACTTATTACCAGCTGTTGTAGGCGGATTAATTGGGCCACACAAATCTCCATGGATCAATTCCAGAGCTTTGCTAGCAGAAAATTATGACTGTGACGGAAATGGTTTTCGTGACTGCTTAGACACCAGGCATCCCTTACACACTTCATTTGGCTGTGAGAAATTTGGCAAATCCTGAGCCATTTCCTTTTTCGACATGAGAATCAAAGCTTGGTAATTGACATGACCAAGTCGTGTGTGCCACAACTTAGTCGTCTCCTCCGTCTTGGTCAGCAAACACTCCGCTGCACCTTCAGAAATAACTATTTTGTAGAGCCTATTTTGAGATTTTTGTACCTTCATTAGCAGTTTGCCATGAGCATCATACACCCACAGATACTCTCCAGATATCACAACTCTATTTCCATCCTCTGATAATTGTCCCAAGCTAATTATATTGTTGCACAAGGTGGGTATGAAATACACATCCTTCAACAATCTTTCTTCACCATTTTTGTACCTCAAACAGATCGTACCCTTTCCCTTGATGTCAACAGTTGACCCGTCACCAAATCTGACTTGTCCAGTAACTCCCTCATCCAACTCCTTGAATTTTTCCTTTTCCCCAGTCATATGGTTGCTTGCCCCGTTATCTAAATACCACACACTTTCTTCACGTTCCTTGTTACTCATGCTCAGTCGTTGGATTACTCCTGTTTGGTTGAGTTGTACCATATTGCTCTTGCTTTCTTCACACTTAGCCATTAAAAGTGCTGGTTCGTCATCATGAATTTGTGTTAAATTCACCTCAGATTTTTGCTCCTTCTCCTTCTTTGCCCTTCGACATTCTGAAGCAAAATGTCCCAACAGTTGGCAATTAAAACATCTGACCCTGCTACGATCTCGCACCTTGCGTATATTGTCCTTCATGAACCCATCACTGCTACTTCCTTTCCCCATTTTCTTCAACCACTCGTCCCTCGTGAGTAGTAGTTTCTCAGCTCTAACCTCCCTCTTCGCCCATTCCTCCTCAGTGAGAAGGAGTTGCCCATCAGTGTTACTAGATTGACCTCCAAGCCTTTCCTCGTGTGCTTTTAGAGATCCAATCGTTTCTTCAATGGACATCTTTTTAACGTTCCCAAATTGCTCAATTGTTGAGGCAATTTGCCAGAATCTCGAGGGGATCGCTCGAAGCAGCTTCTTAACAACATAACTTTCCTCCATGGTTTCTCCTAACGCACGCAAGTTAGTAACCAATCCATTCAATCTCATACAAAAGTCATCAAGCTTCTCCGACTCTTTCATACTCAACGTTTCAAACTCCGATTTCAGCGTCTGGGCTCTAGCCTGCTTCACCCTATCAGCCCCAAAACACAACAATTTGATCGCCTCCCACGCCTCCTTGGCTGATTTTTTGTCCGCAATTGACAACAGGATGTCCTCAGGGATTCCTTGGTAAATGGCAGCAAGTGCTATTTTGTCAGTCTTCTCATCCACAGGCACCTTAGGGTCTTTTGGTTCGATAGCCAGCCACACACCATGAGCATCCATGTAAGCTTTCATCTTTATCGACCATGCCATGTAGTTGCTCTTGGTCAGCATTGGGTAGGTAATTCCGATAGTGGTTTCTTTTGTTTTTGGTGTCTCCATATTCGTTGTCTTGGGCATAAACTTGGGCATTCACTTGCATCCACAGGGTCGTATGAGCTCTGATACCAAATATAGAAATATGAAACTAAGTACACACAAACACAATTGAGACAAGCTCGTTTTTGTATTGATCAAAACACAGAAAAGAAAGTTAAGTTCCCAGTGATTTTCTGAGAACTGGTACAATAACTTAAATAAAAGAAAACCAACTGATCCTAATATGGTGACTAAGAAATCGGGCAACTCACCAGTACACCACCTCTTATTCCACTACACTCCTACAAAGACTCAACTGCTATGACTAAGTCCAGTCAAATGAATATACACCTGACTATAACGACTACTTATTGAAATAAATAAACAACCTAGTTTAGATTAATTTCCTACATTAATATGTAAATAAGATTAAGGATTATTGTTATGTAAATAATGATGATTAGGCTCTAAAATATATATATATATATATATGATTCTATATAAACTCCTTGACAGAAAAATAAAAGAATAAAGGGAAATGAGAAGAACCTTAGCTACATCTCTTTTTCTCTCTACCAAATATACATACATATACTTAGATTTTCGGAGAATTGAGGTGTGATTGTTGTTCAACTTTGTCGGTATGTGACAAATTTCTGTGTTATTGTTTTATCCTAAAAGTGAATTTGTGGCATCCTAACACAACATAGATGGGGCAAATATCTCTTCAAGACCAGTCATGTCTTTTGCAAGATTCAGTGACTCGGCTATTATACAATATTAAATACAATATAAATAAGCTTTCTTTCTCGTTATTGTTTAAAATTATTATTTTTATTTATCAAATCTGTTTGACCATTATGACTTGTTTTGTTAGTTGGTTTTTATTACCAATTCTTGAACTACAATTTATTTTGAATATAATTACCCTATTGTTGCATGTGTTAATATTTTCCAATAATCTAGAATAGATATTTTTATTATATTCTACTAATCGTGTAGTTCAAGATGGTGAATGAAACTATTTTATTTCTAGTGGTTAATTTTTTGCGGGTACTAGTGGTACTGTACCCATCACTGTTGGGCCACGTATCGTTTTCCATACTCCATTAATCTTTCAGGTATGCTTGAAAAGTTCGGTGGAGGTTCCGGTTTGTCTATGTGGTAGAAAAAGATGAAATTATGGTTAACCATTAACGATTTATGGGGGATGATATAATATAACCCACATGTTGTTGATCTTGATTTAATTAGATTTCTTAACCACCAAAAAATTCCTTATCCAAATACCCCAAAACTTTCTTTGATCCTCCTACTAAACCTTTTATCCAAATTAAAGTTTTCACTTTCTTGGATTGTGAGTGTTAGTGTAAATGAATTTGGGGAAGAAAAGGAAGGGATTTTGGTAAATATATAGAGATTACTCCTTTAAAATTACTTATAAATAAATATTTAACCATGGTTAACAACTAACGAGATAAATATCCACTAATTTCTAGAATTGTCTAGGAAGTACAATTTATATATATATTCTAATATTTAGTTATCATTCTTTCTAAATTTACTAACAATAATAGGATAGAAGAAAATAATATATAATGATGATAATAATAATAATATTAATAATAATATTAATGATGATGATAATAATAATAATAATAATAATAATAATAATAATAATAATAATAATAATAATAATAATAATAATAATGATAATATTGGCACCCATACAATTTCTTAAATAGAAAAAAAAATATAAATAAAATTTGTACTCGAAATAATCGCAATTCAAGTTTTTTTATCATATTACTAAATAAATAAAAAATTAATTAAAGAATAATTACTAGAGCACAAATCTTAGGATATTCAAGAAATTTATTAATGCTATATTAGGATTCCAAAGCTAACACTTATTTTAGCTAAATAGACAGCTACACTCACAATTATTTTCCCCATAAAAAATATCATTATAAAATAATCAAATAATATGATTATAAGAACTTTTAAATTCTTCAATACACTCGGTTATAATTATAGAATAATAATGTGATTCTTTATTTTTCAGAAAATAAATAATTATTTAAATAGTTTCCCAGAACTTAATAATCTCATACCTATTTAAATCCCTACAAAATATTTAACGACCCAATAAGTATATATTTAAATATCATTGGGAATTAATTAATCAATAATACTCTAATAAACTAATCGATGTTCACACTTGCGATGTTCACACTTGCGATTCTAAAAATTTAATCACAATTAAATTAATTCACGCACTTACATTAAATCATAAATCGCGATAACCAGAGTTACTTACTTAAAATTTCTCGGGCCTTACAATTTTTGAGGGGTTTATTTACTACGAATTTTGCAAGTTAGCTCGCAAAAGAAAAATAATCCTTTAAAGATCATTTTAAAATACTTGGTCATTATAATAAATCTAACAATCATTTTTCAAAAGTCTCTAGAACTATACTAGAGATAATAAAACAAGTTTTGAGATTTGAATATACTCTGCTGATTTTATATAAATATTTTATGACCAAATAGACGCTACTTTTTAAACTATAATTCATTTAAAAATATTAAAAAAAATCCGCTAACCACATATGATTAGGATAACATATATTCACCTTCTCAAGCTTCGAAAATCTCATATCCACTAATTTTTTATTTAATCTCTATTTATATAATTATTCTTCTTAATTAACAATCAGAAAATAATTCAATGGTCGGCCAAATTTGAATATTTTAACTAGACTAATCACATAAACACATAGAACTCTTTTTATGTTTTACTACATTTATACTTTCCTCTCAATTTTCTTTCCTTAAATAATTCAGAATATTTTGACTCGTCAAAGTTGAATGAATTAAATTTTAATATTTATTCACTAATTCACATAAATTATATAAAACCACATAATAAACAATTTATTGACATAAATATCTATCGCGAAAATCTCGTATAGTACATTGTGAGCACAATTGTTAGTACGACATCAAAGTTCCCCCACTGTTGATGTAAACAAAATATGGGTTATACTGCTCATATGGCAAAAAAAATGAGCCCCCCTATTAACCTAGAGTCACCTTGTCGGAACATGTGCCGATTTGGCTTCAAATACTATGAAACACCAACCTATGATGCATGTATGAACAAGTAGTGTTTGAATATTGGTATAATAAAATAATTTGTGGGTATTAAAAAGGTATTGTGTGTTATGTGTCACATGCCACGGCCCACCTGGCAACAAGAGCTTGGTGTTGCCTTTCACCTTTAGCAATAATATTTAAGATCATATCAATAACAAAGAAGAATTGCCTATAAACAATTGGGGAGTCGTGTTAAAAAGTAATGGTAATTAGAAATTAACTCAAGTAGTGGGGAGTGGGGACTTACCAAAAATTATCGATCTAAATACAAAAGTACAAAGGTAAAAGACTAAATCCACTAACGAAGATAAGAGTTGATTCCATAAAAGTATTTAAATATCATTCTTAATCTAACAATAGTAGTTCTCGTAAACTCAAATGACGATATATTGAGTCATTCTACTTGAGATAGAGTTAGAGTTGTGAGGAAGAGAAGGGAGATATTCAATCTTTCGGAGATGGGACTCATATGTGAGGTTATGGATATAACGATACATGTCAGAGATCACTTCACTCTCGTGAACTCTTCCCTCAAGAAAACTAATGTGAGTCGTCAGCCTGTGATTTTGTACAAGTGATTTCTCTACAATTACATGGTCGCACTTAAGTAAAACTTGATCAAAAGTTGCAACAAAGTGTGTAGATCAAAAATTGATATTGTTATAACACATTATTTATTAAAAATCTACAATATTTTCCTCTTGAATCAGCGTGGTTAAACATATCATCCATTGGAAAGTTATCATCTAACTAGTACAACATCAACAACTTTTGGCATCTTGTCTCCTATGTTCTCGTATATACCATCTTTGACCATCATACAAGAATATGAGATTTTTGTGAAAACAGGGCCTTTAATGACCGCAATTTTGATTGTTATAGGGCCCAACTTGTTCGGTATTAAAAAATAATGACTAGATATCGTGACGGTCAGATTCCCTACTCGTTATTTACTAATTTTAGTCGAATTTTACGTCGACTAACCCAGACTACTACCACGTGTGCAACTAATACCAACACGTGGTGTCACATACCTTAGGATTTATGGGTAAAATATTAATACTTTAAGTGTTAAAAGGTCAATAAGTCTTTTAAAATTTATCAAACAAGTTTACAAAAGTTCACCTAACAATATTTTAGTTCTTTAATGAAAAAATTTTGTCTTCTAGCCACTAATATTCCAAACACATTCTAAGTTAAGTCTAAGGGTTCCTACTACACATATGAAGAAATTACATACAATTAAGCAAACCAAAAATTCTATAGCAATTGCCATAAGGTTTGCTCTCAAGATTTTCAAAGTGAGCTTCATCTTTGTTATTAAAATTTACAAGACAACAAATACTCATCCCATAAATAAAGAGTAGTTGGAAAAAGTCATCAAAACTAATGCAGTGTGTTCTTCTTTTGTGACATTTTTAATTTCTTGTAATGTTGTTAATCATGTTTTATGGGCCACCCCTTTACTCTCCCATGGAGCTCAACCATTGCCCAAATTAATCTTTATAAACATTTATGTTCACATATTTTTTAATTCTATTTCTTGGCATCTTTGTCAAATATTAAATAATCGTCGCTTTTTATTTTCTTAGATATTTTTTCCTAATTATCTTGCACCTCTCCTTTTTTGTTGCTTAATATATTTTTTGTTAATTGTCTTTCATGTGAATTCACGAGTAAATATTACAAATTGATGAAAAATTCATAAATTTTATCCTTTACCTTTGGGTGCAATCTGATGTTATTAAATTCAATAGCTTGTGGGGAAATGATAGTAAATAACATAAAAGAATTTTTAAGGAGGTAGTGTAACCCTTGTGATATAATATATTAAGGGAAAAATACTGATTTTCGAGTGACAAAATAAGTGGGCTATGACAAATTTTGGTTGAAAATAAGCCATTTCCTACCTATTTGCTTTGTTCGAACTAGTCAAGTGGTAAATAATGAGTTAGTCTTTTATAATTGTCAAAATTGACCTAAAATCGCTCATTTATGA
Source organism: Apium graveolens (assembly GCF_009905375.1). Classification (NCBI taxonomy): domain Eukaryota; kingdom Viridiplantae; phylum Streptophyta; class Magnoliopsida; order Apiales; family Apiaceae; genus Apium; species Apium graveolens. The sequence continues at coordinate 298,315,040 of NC_133652.1, forward strand.
CTTTTTTAGTTTTTTAAATTTTGGCCCCACAAAATTGCATGACTGTATTGAGGCAAGTGTGAGCAACGCCAAGACACATAACCACATAAGATAACTTACTAACATTTTAGCTACTTTTATTTCACAAGTTACCGTCTGATGGCCCAACTTTTGCCTATTTAGCATGTCGACCACACAAGTGTGTTAATAATTAGTTTTTTGACATTAAATGACCAACTTCTTAAGAATTTAATAGCTTTTATTGTTGAAGATGGTTGTAAATAGTATATTGTTGGTAGTATTTCAACACTTTTTTCTAGCTTTTGGTTGTTTATACTATATTCAAAAGATATTCTTTGGTCGATATTCTAATTTTCATATTTTATGTTGAATCATTTTTATTGCATATTTTACACAGACATCACATGGAAACATAACAACACATATGTTTTAATGATGAAAACTAAATACAAGTATGCAAAAATCCCTTTCATAGTCACTCACTTCAAAGAATATGAGTTCATTTTTTTTGAAGTAAGAAAATGACTTTATTACGTGCTACAATTCTTTGGTGCAATTTGTACTTTTATTAAGTGCATGAATTCTTTGGTACAATTTGTGAGTTACGCATTCACCATATGTTAATGTTTTATTTTAATTACCAAAATGAATGTAGTCAAAATTCAAAAACTCTTTTGCTACATAAAAAACTCAACATTCTACTTTAATGTAAAATATACGTGTGAGATTAAATTATTTAATTTTGAAATATAATTATTACTTCAGAAGCTAGTGGTTGATAATTAATTAATACATAGGATCAAATATATATAAAAATTCAATTAGTTGAATAGTTTGTGATGAGCAAACCCAAGTCAAAGAAATGGAAATAATTTAGGAGAAAGAATATAATTCCAATAAGTATTATATATGGTTTGCATTTTATATATATAACATAATATGTAGTAATAACGAAAAATTACGATTCCAATTGGTGATAGTTATGATTAAATATTAAGTATATATTTTTATACTTTAGAATTTTTCAAGTCAATACTTTACTAGTTTTGAATAAAATCCGGATATATATATTAATTTATTTAATTAAATATATATACATCATATTATATATATATTGTACATCCAAATTAATATTTTTCACATATCTTCAACCACATCTCTTGTCAATGAATGGTATATTTTTGAAATTACATTTACCTTTGGCATGCTTGAAATAATACATTCAAAAGCTTTCTGTGATATTTGTTACTAATGTGTCAAGTACACAACAAATATATAATATTGGGGAGTTGAGATTAAATTGTCCGCCTAATGGCTTGCTCTTTATCGTAAATGGTAGCCCAAGGTTCTTCACCTTCCACGACCTCTAGCCAAGTACCTAAAACTCACTCATAACTTATCTTCAATTGATCCCACATGAGTGCAAATTCGAAAATTAATTATTGGTAGTGATGGTTCAGCGGGGTGAATTGCACAAACGCTGTAGCATACCTATTGGTTGGATATGTATGATCAAAATCAAATACGTCCCTCAAACTTTTTTAGGCTATCAAAGAGCGAGGATCAACCATTATAAGACCCTTCAATTTATGTTTTTCATTAAGTAGAATTCTAATGAAAAATTCCCGCCACTTTCTTCTATTAAGGGATACAACAAATCCAATATCATTTGAGCATAATTAACACCCAAGTTGTTCTTCCTAAAATCACGTACCACATGTCATAAATGTTATCCATCAAAACCTACTTGTTCAGCTCCTCCGTGCATCTTTTTAAAAATATTAATTTGGTGTCTCGGCTCGACACCCAAAAATGTAAGCTCTTAATTAAATGTGTTTGACCCTCGCTTACATGTGTTAGAAACTTGAAAGTTTGGAGTTTTAATATCGTAAGTTCCTTATATTATTTTCAAAAAATTTGGATATGGATATAAGTAATTTTCTTAGTGTAATTCATAGAAAAATAAGTGCCATGAAGTTTCTTTATGTGGAGTATATGTGTTATGTATGGTCTAATCCAAGATCAATGGCTTGAAATGTTACATCAAATCATTGACACAAAAAAGAAGCATTATAAAGGCCTTGAGTGACAAAATCAAGACCCTCATAGGAACGATCTAAAGGGCTTGAGTGACGGAGTCAAGGCCTTGACATATTCAGTTGCGATCTAAAGGCCCTGAGTGTCCAGAGTCAAGGCCTTGATATGAGTAGACATATAGATATATTTATATTATTATCTAAATAAGAGTAAGGATTATTCTTATATAAATAATACTCCCTCCGTCCTTTTCAATTGTTTACATTTTTTAGAGAGTGTCCGACACGTATTTTAAGGTGCATATAAAGTATAGTTCTGTAATTTTTTTTTTACAATTTTGTTTTTCTGAATAAAAATTAAAACATTCAAATTTTATTCAGAAAAAAAAAATTGTAAAAATAAGTTACAGAATTATACTTTTTATGCACCTTAAAATGCGTGCCGGACACTTCCTAAAAATGTAAACAATTGGAAGGGACTGAGGGAGTATTAATTAGGCTTCAAAATATTTATTTTTAAATGATACTATATATATGTTCTTTGATATAAAAATAAAAGGATGAAGGGAAAGGACAAGAATCCTTGCTAGCCTCCCTTTTTCTCTCTTCCAAATATAAAACATATACATAGATTTTCGGATGAATTGAGGTGTCATCATTTTTGAACTTTGCCAGCCTGTGAAGGATTTTTCTATTGCTGCATTAACCTAGAACTTAATTTACGGTAGCCCAGCACATCATAGGCGAGGCGAGCATATCTTCAAGAATAGTCACGTCTTTTACAATATTCTTATCTAATATTAGACCTATAATATAGATAAACTTTATTTCTTGTTATTGTTAAGTATTGCAAATTCTCAATATCGAATTCGTTTGACCTTCGTGATTTATTTTGTTAATTGATTTTGATTACCTATTCTTAAATTGTGATTTATATTGAATATAATTGCCCAATTGCGTCATTCAAGATGGTGAATGAAATTGTCTTTACTTCTCGTGGTTAACCTTTTGATGGTATTGTACCCACCATTAATTGGGCCACTTAACGATTTTCACGGCCTATTAATCTTTCGGGTATGTCTGGCAAGTTTGATAGGGGTTCTGGTTTTTCTCGTTATTAGAAAAAGATGAAACCATTGTTAATGGTTAAGGGTCTCGGGTTGGTGATGCAGTATAACCAACATGTTGTTAATAAAGATAAAGCCGAGACTATAACAGCTTATGTTATGTGCACAGAGAAAGATAGAATGGCAAGGGCACAATTCTTGCAGCCTTAGCTTACACTTTATTTCATGTTTATTTATCAAAGGCCTATAATGCTAAGGTTTTGTGAAAGATGCTTGATTGGACACATAATATTATCTCGCGAGGTCAAAAAAGGTATCACGTGTCTAAGTTCCTTGACTTGAAGCTTATAGACTCTAAGTCCATGACTGAACAGGTGAACAAATTTTAGAAGATTATACATACTTTAAAGGAGTTCGGTGTGGATCTTCCTAAAAAGTTTTAGGTGATTTATATGATTAAAAAACTTTTGAAGTCTTGGGAAAGGTTCTCTCTTTTCATGATAAAATAGAAGGGAGAGATTACTTGGACTAGTCTGATGTTTGATATTTGTATGCAAGAGCAGCACAAGTCTAAACAGGGTTATTTGATGCCGGTTATAAGTGGGAGTGTGAAGATAGACATCGTGACAACTGATCAGAAATGAAAGCTAGCTAGTAAGAAAAGTAACAGTAACTCAGACAATGAAAAGAACAAGGCTAAAACCAAAGATAAATAAACCATCTAAGTCTTGTGGACAGATAAGTCATTGAAGTAAAGATTATTCTAAAAAAATCTGATGTAGTGGCTGAGGCAAATACCGTGATTGGGACTGCAACCATTGGTGTGCTTATAGCTAATATGGTTATTAGTGAAGCACATGCTTTTGTAATCAATATGTTACCAATACACCTATAATATTATTTATTTATCTTCCTAAAGAGTGGTTGATTGATACTGCAGCTAATGTGCCCATTTCTGCTGACAAAACTCTATTTGTATCTTATCAACTGGCTCATAATAGGACAGTGACTATGGGGAATGCTAGTGTTGTAGGCGTGTTCTATCCCTGATTAGAGTGCATCATATTCCTAACATTCGTAAAAATATTGTTAGTTGATCTTATTAAGTTAAGGATGATTTTGAACTTTTTTGAAGTGTAATAAAGTAGTTATCACTCAAACTGGTGTAATAATCGGCAAAGGTTATTTTTCGGATGTTTAATTTTTTATTAATGTTGAGCCTATGATTAACTGTTTGGTTAATGAAATTGTTGCTTCTTCTGTTAATTACGTTGAATCATCTAATTTTTGGCACTCTCGTCTTGGTCATTTAATTTTTGGTTCTCTAATGAATATGATAAATTTAGAGTTGATTCTAGAGCATGCAATTAGTAACAAATCTAGGTGTCGAGTATTTTTCTCTTCTAAAATCAATAAGAAAACCATTTCATAATGTTGTAAGAGATTCTGAAATTTTGGATTTAGTTCATACTGACATATGTGAATTTAATGACTTGTTTAATAAAGACAATAAATGATATTTTATTACGTTTATTGATGATTGTAGTAGATACTATTATTTTTATTTGCTTAGATATAAGGATGAAGCACTTGATAAGTTCATTATGTATAAAAGTTAGTCGTTTTTATTTTCTAAAAAGGTTCCGTCTATATTTCTTGTAATTTTGATATTTTTGTACGCTTTTGAATTGGTTTAGTTTTAGAAATTTTTTTATCTACAACAATATAGAAAAGATATGGGTGGAAAAAGATATAAACTTGATATGGTATGAGCTTTTCATCCCAAATGTATAATTAAGTATTTCAAATGTATAAGATGACCCCATAGCATTGCAGTACATAGTATTTATGTATAAAATAAAAATATGGCTTTATCTAACAAAGTATTAAGGAGAAATCAACTATAATTAATTTTTTAACACTTTTAACAAAAACTTCAAGAGTTACAATTCTTGGTAATAACTAAAATAATTTATTAAAACACTATGTATATAGGAACATGGTTTACTTAAATTTATTATTGTTTTCTTTCTTCACATTCATTTGTCTAATAGTGATTTGGGATTTGGGTATTAATTTGGCAGCATCAACTCTTTGAAAAACTGGGTTGCAACCATTGGGGTTAATCAATTGCCCTTTTGCACATGCAATAGCAGGTTGGATGTATAGGCACAGTCCTTCCAGTCTCATGTGTCATGATCTTTAAAACCTGTTAGTAGGATCCAATTTCACGAGCATGTGTTTGGTTGGTTGTAACAAAGGTGGAAAACACTTGCCCAATTCAATTTGGGGTGTAACCCTTACCAGATAAAAAAAATATTTAATATTTTGCATCAATTTATTAAATTGTATACGATACGTATCATATACAAGTAATCCTTAGTATTGTGGAGCATTTTCTTCATTGTTTCACTGCAAATAGGAACACAAGCATATTATGTAAAGATTTTGGAAGGAAATATTCACCATTATATTAAAAAGATAATAAATAGAGCTTAATATTGAGTAAGAAGGTTATTAACTAGTTTTTCATCCACCTACCAAAAAGCCAATCCAAAATTAAAACACCAATTATGTAATTGGGCTCAAACAACAAACTTTAATATAATTAATAATTTCTCTAATACTTATATTTGATTTTTTCTATCTTTTGACTTTAGTTAATTTGTAAAAATGTGGCAGAATGAAAGAAAAAATCAAGAATAACATTTTTTTATGAGAACAATCATATTCACTTTCTCTATGTCCATTATCCAGTATAAACAACAACTATCAAATAATTCTATCCAAATTGTGCGATCTCTTTTTTTCACAAATATGGCCACTACCTACGTGGACACAAAAATCTCTTTTAAATCAACTGTTGTATAGAAATTTAAAAAATATTATCACACAATACTTGTATGGGTTAAAAAAGATAACTAGACCCAAAATACAACATATCAAATCTTAAAGGTAGGTTGAAAAATAAAGAAAATGGAAATAAGCAATAAAAAACAAAATATATGGAAATATTGGATACTCAGTCACAAAAATATACATGGGCACCCGTGTGTATATGTATGATGGCTTCTCAATTAGGAACTTCATGACACTTACACATTTGTCTCCTTCAATATAGTAAAATAAACCTCTAATTTTAAAAGACAAAAGGGGTGACTTTATGGTTTTCCCTATATTCAATACTCAAATAACATTTATTTTAGATATCATAAAACTATAAGAGAAGATAAGGGAGATGTTGTAAACATATGACTAGTGGTGTATGGTTATGAACTAAATAATGAAGATTCTAGAATGTACTAGTAGGGGAGGTTTTGTTTTTAAAAATTTTATATACAAGTTTCTAGAATGGACTAGAAATAGTAAATCATCTTATTATCTTGATGGGTTGCTACCCAAAATACCTTTTTTCTTGGACCCTTGTTTGTCTTGGGCTGGGCCTTCCTTTAAAGAGTATATTTATTTGACCCGTTATTATTGTGATTTTACCTACAAGATTATTTTCTTAACCTTAACTACACTAGCTTAAAAGCTATACATGTTAATACGGAAAATCACAGCATATTCATTTAATGCATTATGTTTTTTAATCTAACTAATTTAATTTTTTAATAATTTTTTATTTTTAATTAATATATTTTAACTTATGTTAATAAGCTTTCAAAATAAAATTGGTATAATAATTTATGTTGGTAAAACTCTAATTTGTGCCACTAGTTGGGAATGGGATTAGATTGAAGGAGAATCATTGAATACCAAATTGTCTACTTGTAAACCAATACATTCAATAATATCACAGTCAAAATGATTAATTAGAATGGTTGGTTTAAGGGAATGAGTCATTCATTTAGGATAGTAATTTTAAAAAAAATGTTATTTTCCATAGATTTGAATATCTAAGTTTTTACTAACCACCAACCTTCCAAACTATATATAAACATTTTGAGGAGGCTAAGATATATGCACATCATTAGTAGCTAACTATTAATTTTTAAAATTATTTCTTTTGTTACATATGTATGAAGGATTTTGTAAAAAATAATGGAGAAAATGATTCAACACACCACCTATATTCCTATATTGTCTATCAAAAACTTGAATTTGGAATCATTTCTTACTCCAATAACTCTAGCATTTGGAACTAGGTTTTGCAACTCTCGTTATAGGTCAAACCCTTTAAAACCATGTTTTTTCCATATAATTTAATTACCTTATTATATTATATATGTTATATTAACATTTTGTTAATAGTTAAAACGCGAACAAAATAGCACACAATTTACCAAATTTAGGTTTATGTTCACATTTTGTTAATTTGTAATTGCAAGTAATTCTTGGTATTTATTTTTAAATTCTAAAATCATTACTACCCATTTTAATAACACTCACATATATATTTTTTTTAACTTTGTCCAAATCTTTCTTGGTAACCTTTCATATGTGTTTTATATTACAATATTAATATAAGAATAATGGGTTTGTTTGATTGTTTACTTAAGACCTTCCAACAAAATTTAACACTTTCTAAATATTATAACTGAAAAAAATTATTAATTATTTTTACTAAGCATGTACATGTTAAAAAGACTTATATCATGAATTAATTTATATTAAAGGTTGAGGAGTTACGGGTAGGTTTGGGTTAGGCTTGGGCGGGTTGGGTTGAGTTGGGCTTGGTGGGTTCAACCTCTCTCTTGGATGCTGGGTTAAAAGGGAAGGGTTCATCCTTTTCTATTGTCGGATGAAGAGTTACTAGTGAAGGTTTGGTAACTTAAATTTGAATTTTTTTTTAAAAAAATTATTGTTATTATAATTGTTCATGTATTAAATCATAAAATTTTCAAGATTATGTTTAAATTAAAGAAAGAATTATTTGAAAACAAAATATATTTACATTAAAATATGTAAGTTTGATTAAATAACTAATTAACTACAAAACATATGTAATGTATTAAATTATAATAAACTATATTTTCTAAGTAAGTTATCTATGTAATAAAGTAACTTAAAATAATCACGGAGTCGGGTAATGTGCATTGAGATATTAAATTATAAAATTATATATTTGAATGAGTAAAAAATGAGAAACAAGGTTATTGCTATAACCCTAAACTAGCCAATAACCATCAACAACACCCGTATTTGTGGCCTTGAAACACATTCTATTTTCGCAAGTGAGGGTTGGCTGAGTTGGTTAAAGAGGGGATAACTATCCTCTTGGTCACAAGTTCGAATCTCATAGGAGGAGAATTTATGATTATGCCTCCTGGCCAGAGCATGTCGCTTAAATGTGGTTTACCTTGGTTCATGTGGTTTGCAAGCTATTGTTTGACCCTATAGGGTTAACCTAGTGCACACCCGAAGGTTAGCCACTGCGGGTTACATAACACTCTATTTTCTATTAGTCCACAACGCTCGCAAACACCCTCTTGCTCCCTCCTGAATCCCGACCATCCCTTTCAAAAAAATTCTTACAGTCCGAGCTAGATCACACCATTGGAGACAAACAACACTCACCCTTATTTGAAGATAACAAAAATAAAGTATATTAATCACATACCTTAGAGTTTAAAATGTACGTCCACTTAAGTTTGGGATTATGGGTCCAAATGTTAATACTTTAATAGCCAAAACAACAAATTATGTAGCAATTCCTATATGGTAAGTTTGGGATCTATGGGTACAAATATTAATACTTTAAGGGCCAAAACAACAAATTATGTAGTAATTCATATATGGTTGAAGCTATTAGCTTTGCAGATTTTCAAGCCACTACTAGAAAGAGATTTTATATATCGGGTAAACAACGATGTGTATATAAAAAAGGACCGATGTATTCGTGACTGATGTTAAAGTTAATTTTACATAGACATCGGTTTTTACCTGATGTCTAAAGTAGTCGTATACAACACTTTGGGAAGATTTCTAATGTCTTAGAATATTTTTATAAATTTCAGACATCGTTTATTTATATGTAACTCTTATGAAAAATACAGTTTAACATCAATTCCTGTAGGTAACCGTTGTTATAGGTGTTATATAATATAGGTTTTGTTTAAATTTATGTTCTTAAATCGCCTTGTTCACATCATTTATTGTTTTATAATTAATGTATCAAACACATTTTAATAATAAATATTTGAATTTTTACTAATCTTTGGTGCTATTGGAGAATGTATTTAACCATAATACTGAAAAAACTTAAGTCCCGAAACTCAACCAATATATATATATATATATATATATATATATATATATATTAGCTAGTTGAATTCAATATAAATAAATAAGATAGCTTAGTTTGTACAATCAACCCGAAAAATATTCTAACCAAAATACGTATATCATCCTAGACATACTATTCCCATGATAAGTACAACTTATCTCATCAAATTGTAAACATCAACCAGAGTACTAACTTAACCAGTACATGATACTTATTGACATGAATAAACACTACTTAGTTGATCAAGATCACAAGCTTTAATAGTAGTGGCCTTGAGGAATCTCTTGAAAAAGACAGAGGTCTGTGCTCCATCCTTCCTACAACTACAAGAGTTCCGTGAAATATAAAGAAATAATAAAATAAAATTTCAACTAAAATTCATAGGATTGTAGTAATGATGATCATTAATTACTTAAATATTTGTAGTGTGCACACACTAATGTAAAGCGGAGCTCGTACCCTTGTCTTAAAATTAAATTTAAGAATCCAGAAAAATATACTAGTAAAGAATGTTATAATTTGTAATAGTTGAAAGGATGAGCCCAGTGTTGTACAACCAAGATAATTATATTTCACAAGAGCCTTAAGTTAATAAGCCAAGAGAAAACATATAAAATTAGAAAGTACCTCAATTCTCACCTTTACAAACTGCAAATTGTACCCATTTCTTAAATGAAATCAAAAAGGTAACAAAGACATAAAGTTTGGAAGCAGAAATTATCATCTAGTATACAATTAGGTTATTAACATGCCTTCTGTGAATAAGATCATGAATATATAAATAAAGAATGGCCATATAATACGCCACAAGTGCACATAGGTAACCCCTACTATACAGTTGCATAAGGCCTAAATGGTGTTGCATAAGGTAATAGGCAACACGAGGGTGGGGTTGCTAATGTGGATGTGGTCGTAGAGCCTTAAGGCAACGAATTATGCAATACTAGAAAGCGTTGCATTATGCATCTTTTGCAACAGTAAAAGCGTACAATGACAACAACAGTTTGTGTTTCATAAAATGAAGTCACATCACCACTGTGTCCTACGTGGCAAGTGACACGTCATATTTCCACGTCAGTAGTGGTCCCTACTTTGACACGTCAGCAAGGGGTCCCATATTTTCCGCATTAGCAGTGGGAGCCACTTTTGCCACGTCAGCAGTGGGTCCCACAATGTGTAGTGCAACACTGATTTTAGTCATCTGCAACACCATTGTTATTAATATGCAACATCATGTTTAGTATTACGCAACACCGTATAGAGTCAAATGCAACACTACAAAAATAAAATTTTTGAAATAATTGTTCTTCTTTTACGTTATTCCTGCCAAACATGGCATCCAGCATTCAGTACAACAAGCATCTAATGAAACTTAAAACTTATTAAACCGGTTCTAAAGTCTTATCAACAAGCATAGATGAAATCGGATACATACTTTGGTTCTAACTATCAAAGTACATAATTTCTAACTTCAAAAGGGCAAAAATATCAAAATACTCGATTGTGAAAGATATATGATAGTAAATAGTTTTCCTACATCAAGGAGAACGACATTCAACCAAAGTGCAAGTTCAAATGTAAGCACTGCTATGATCATAGGAATGTTCTAGAGCACAACCATGTTAGTAAAAATTTTATACATGAATTTCCTGAGCCAATCATCCTCCAGATCTCGGAAATTCTAAATTCTTTTCTTAAAATGCTCCTCCATCCTTGAAATTTGATGACACGCATATTTCCAAGCATCAAAATTATGCGGGCTCGGAGGAAGGTTGCAGGAAGAATAGGCTCCTACGCAAAGCTTGAACAGAAGGGTTAGAACATAAAACTATGTGGGTATAATATATATATTATTTGCTTATTCAATCTGAAGAACAAGATATATTACGGTTACATAAATTATATTAAATGAAGTTTACAGTAATTTGACATACTGAATCTAGCATACGATGAAAAAAGGAATTCCGCGGGCATGCCATGGGGTTCAAACATTAAAAAGAATAAGATAATATAAGGAAATAAAAGAGCAGTAAAACATAACATATTAACAACATCTCATTCACATATAAACGTTAAAAGTAGAAGTGGTTGAGAGCAAGAAAAAACAGAAATCGAAAATAGAGGTTATGGATTTAAATATTTGTGGCTCTGTTTTGCTACTTGCTCTAAACCAAAAAGGTCTTGAACAGTAAATATTCTACTTAGTGTATACACTTCTTTTATCCATAAAAAAACTGAGGATTCGAGTTTCTTATGCTTTTTATGTTCCTGAATTTAAAGTGTATTTAAAAACTGAACATTAAGGACAAACTTACTGTTCTACGTATCTTTACTATTACAGGGTGGCAAGCACTCAACACTTGAAATTAAGATGATGACTAATACTCGAACTTGTCACCCTTTAAAATTAATGGATACTCTAATGGACAGTGAACTATAATAGTTGTCTTTTTAAGGAGAGACCAAATATAATATGAACTCTCTCATTTAAATCTCTAACAGGAGGACTCTCTCACTTTTTTGGATGCTATGACAAAAAAATTATTCAATTTTTCCAGAACCTTGTAATATTATCCTTATCATTCATTAGACTGATCACTCTTTTAAACTCTGTGGTTGAAACTGTGTCGATTATATTGCTTCCAAGTAGAGTGAAAGAACCATTATCATAATAAATTCTGACTTTTGTATATGATACAACCCAGACTCTGATTATTTCTTTAGCTAGCTGCTGAAAATATTCTTCATATGTGAGGTACCAATTTAGTGGAAGAAAGTAAGTTTAATCATAGCAATTCCATAATGATCACTCAGTAACTAGCAGTTTCTTCCAACAAATTTAAAGTGTGTCTTCATTGAAGGTTTATATGAAGGTAGGGTTGTGATTTTTCTTCAAGCTTGTTTGAGTGGAAGTGATTGGAATTTTGAGAAGTGAGTTTGCAGTTCGCTTGTATAGAAATTTTGGCTTTGAGGTGAGAGATGGTTGAGTGTTTGAGCTAAGATATTTGGTAGGTTGAGATTTTATCATTTGTATTTGTAGGATTTGTTGGTGTGGTCCTGGATTGTCTTCCCTCTTTTTCCTTCTTCTTTCATCTCCTTTCTTCTTGTCATCATCCTTCTTCTCATCCTTCTTTTTATCCTTGTGGCCAGTTGCTCTTGAAGATTGACTTAGATTTGAGTTAGAAGGTTTCTGCTCATCATGCTTCTGCTCATCATCATCCTTGTGATCTTTTAAATTAAATTAAGCAGTTGGCAACATAGTGTCACGATTCAGCAAGTATCTGTATAAGATCTTTATCATCTCCAAATCTTCAGCGTTCTTGTTCTTTTTGTATTTTAGATCAGATTGAATAGTCATGATTGTCTTCATATTTGATCTAACAAAAATTTTAGGAATAGTAAGTTGTTTGTATTGTTTGGTTCTTGGGCAGATGTAGGACACTCCTTTGTTTAGATATAGATAGGCTTCAGGAAAAGCTGCTATCTGTACATTTTTAAGCTCATGAAGAAGTTGAGTGTCCTCTGTGATGACTACATGCACTTTGTCAATCACAACATCTAGCTCAGATGCCCTTAGTATGTTAAGATTTGACATAGATACTTGAAGGCATCTATCCACACCATCATCATTGACGTTGACAATAATCCTCTTCTTTAAGTAATTTTCAACATTCACAACCACTGCCCTGGTAGAATTGATAGTTTTGGCCAATGCTCTTTTGTATGTTATATAGTTATTTTGAAGAGACATCCTCGGGACTGCAAGAAATTCACTGAATTCTTGATCTTGATATGGTCCTTCTGCAACCTTGACGAGTCATTCTTTTCCTGCATCTTGAAATTGTTGAGTTTGTGAAAAACTTTGGCCAACCTGAATAGGCTCCTTAGATTTAGATTTAGCATCCCTGGATTGTTGAATCCTAACCTTAATCTCCCTTTAGTCTTGATAACAGGCATGAGTAGGGGAGTTCATAGTTTTGGCCTTATTTCTTCCGGTAGGGAAGGCAGTGGTATGTTGAGCTTCCCCGTGATGGCTCCCAAAGCAACAGAGTTTTACATTTAAAGATGCTTGTGAGAGTCCATCAGGGTTTTAATATCCGTCTCTTGACTTTGCACCAATGATGTAAGAGCTTGAACTTGGGAACTTAGTTAGTCATTGGAAGATTTGAGAGAAGAAAATTGATATTGCAGTTCTTGAACTTGTAGTGTGGATGAAGATTGAGATGTGGAGGAAGTAGAAACCCCAAAAGTGTCCTCTACAACCTTTTGAATTTCATCCATGGGCAAGGCTGAAGGAGTGTATCTTCTAGAGTGCATTTGATCCATCTTCAGTCTTGTGTCATTAGAGTGAATGATATGATTTTGAACTTGTTCATTCAGGCCACAAATAAGGTCTTGAGATTCTTAACACTTGTTTCCATTCCACTGAGATCATATATTGATATCTGGTCAGCAAAGTTTTTGAATTTGTTTTTCATCTCAGTTTGAGAAGGAATGATTTCCAATAGTTATACTTTCCTCTCGATTCTCTTTCCTTAAATAATTGGGAATATTTGACTCGTTAAACTGGAATGAATTAAATTTTAATATTTATTTACCGATTAACATAAATTATTTAAAACCACATAATAAAGAATTTGTTGACATAAATATCTACCGCAAAAATCTCAGATAGTACATTGTGAGCACAATTGTTGGTATAGAATCAAAGTACCCCCACTTTCGATGTAAACAAAATATGGGCTATACTGCTCATATGGCAAAAATATGGGCCCGCCTATTGATGTGGAGTCACCATGTCGGAACATGTGCTGATTTGACTTCAAATATTATGCAACACCAACCTTTGATGCCTTTATTAACAAGTAGTGTTTGAATATTTGTATAATAAAAGAATTTTTGGGTATTAAAAAGGTATTCTATGTTACGTGTCAAATGCCCCTGCCCAACTGGCAACAAGTGCTTGGTTTTGACTTTCACCTTTAGTATTAATATTTAAGATGATATCAGTAGCAAAGAAAAATTGCCTATAAACAATTGGGGAGTCGTTTTAAAAAGTAATGGTAATTAGAAATCAACTCAAGTAGTGGGGAGTGGGGACTTACCAAAAATTATCGATCTAAATACAAAAGTATGACGGTAAAAGACTAAATTCACTAACGAAGATAAGGGTTGATTCTATAAAAATATTTAAATACGATTCTTAATCTAACAATAGTAGTTCTCGTAAACTCGAATGACGATAGAGTGAGTCATTCTACTTGAGATACAGTTAGAGTTTTTAGGAAGAGAAGGGAGATATTCAATCTTTCGGAGCTGGGACTCATATGTGAGGTTATGGATATAACGATACAAGTAAGAGATCACTTCACTCTTTTGAACTCTTCCCTCAAGAAAACTAATGTCAGCCTTCAGCCTATGATTTTGTACAAGTGATTTCTGTACAATTACTTGGTCGCACTTAAGTAAAAGTTGATCAAAAGTTACAACAAAGTTTGTAAATGAGAAATTAATATTGTTATGACACATTATTTATTAAAAATCTATAATATTTTCCTCTTGAATCATCGTGGTTGAACATATCATCCATTGGAAAGTTATCATCTAACTCGTCTAACATCAACAACTTTCGACATCTTATCTCCTATGATCTCGTATATACCATCTTTCACCATCATACAAGAACATGAGATTTTTGTGAAAATAGGGCCTTTAACGACCGCAATTTTGATCGTTATAAGGCCTAACTTGGTCGGTATTTAAAAATAATGACTCGATACCGTGACGGTCAGATTTCCTACTCGTTATTTACTATTTTTAGTCAAATTTTATGTCGACTAACCCAGACTACTGCTATGTGTGCAACTAATACCAACACCTGGTGTTACATACCTTAGGATTTATGGGTAAAATATTAATACTTTAAGCGTCAAAAGGTCCAAAAGTCTTTTAAAATTTATCAAACAAGTTTTCAAAAGTTCACCTACCTATATTTCAGTTTTTGAATAAAAATCTTTTATCTTTTATGCCACTGATATTCCAAACACATCCTAAGCTAAGGCTAAGGGCTCCTGCTACACACATAAAGAAATTACGTATCATTTAGCAAACAAAATTTTTTGTAGCAATTCCAATAAGGTTGAAGCTGTTAGCTCTCAAGATTCCCAGGACAGTAAACACTCATCCCATAAATAAAGTCATCAAAACTAATGCAGTGTGTTCTTCTTTTGTGACATTTTTAATTTCTGATAATGTTGTTAATCATGTTTTATGGGCCACCCCTTTACTATCCCATGGAGCTCAGCCATTCCCCAAATTCATCTTTATAAACATTTATGTTCACAAATTTGTTTTTATTCTATTTCTTTGCATCTTTGTCAAATATTAAACAATTGTCCCTTTTTATTTTCTAAGATATTTTTTCCTAATTGTCTTCCACCCCTCCTTTTTTGTTGCCTAATATATATTTTTTGTTAATTGTCTTCCATGTGAATTCATGAGTAAATATTACAAATTGACGAATAATTCATTAATTTTACCCTTTATCTTTGGGTGCATGTATCAATCTGATCTCATTAAATTCAATAGCTCGATGGGAAATTGGATGAAATAACATAAAAGAGTATCGAAGGAGGTAGTGTTATCCTTGTGATATAATACATATTACGGGAATAATACTGATTTTTGACTGACAAAATAAGTGGGCTATGACCAATTTTGGTTGAAAATAAGCCATTTCCTACCTATTTGCTTTGTTCGAACGAGTCAAATGGCAAATAATGAGTCAGTCATTTATAATTGTCAAAATTGACATAAAAATCGCTCATTTATGACTATTTTAGTTTCTTAAATTTTGGCCCCACAAAATGGCATGGCTGTATTAAGGAAAATGTGAGCCAACACCTAGACACGTAACCACATGAGATAACTAACTAACATTTTTGCTTCTTTTATTTTTCAAGTTACCATGTGATGGTCCAAATTTTGCCTATTTAGCATGTTGACCACACAACCCCCAATGCATCCCTCCACAGTCCCTAATTCAAATGAAGCCTTATAGTGCGAGCTAGGACATACCATTGGAAACAGACAACACTCATGCTTATTTGAATATAACAAAAATAAGTATATTAATCACATACCTTAGTATTTATAGGTAAAATGTTAATACTTTAAGCGTTAAAAGGTCAATAAGTGTTTTAAAATTTATAAAACAAGTTTTCAAAAGTTCACCTAACAACATATAGTTTTTGAATAAAAAATATTTTGTCTTTTTTGCCACTACAATTCCAAACATTTGGTAAGCTAAGGATATAAGCTCGTGCTACACATATGAAGAAATTACATACAATTTAGCAAATAAAATTTTTTGTAGCAATTCCAATAAGGTTGAAGTTGTTACCTCTGAAGATTTTCCTCTTTATTATTAAAATTTCTAGGACAACAAACACCCATCCCATAAATAAAGAGTGGTTGGGGAAAGTCATCAAAACTAATGTAGTGTGTTATTCTTTTGTGATCTTATTAATTTCATGTAATGTTGTTAATCATGTTTTATTGGCCACCCCTTTACTCTACCATGGAGCTCAACCAATCCCCAAATTCATCTTTATAAACATTTATGTTCACATAATTTTTTATTCTATTTCTTGGCATCTTTGTCGAATATTAAAGAATTGTCCCTTTTTATTTTCTAAGATATTTTTTCCTTATTGTCTTCCACCCCTTCTTTTTTCTTGCTTAATATATTTTTTGTTAATTGTCTAAAATACAGTATGTGAGGATTGTGTAACCCTTGTGATAAAATATAGTATGGGAAAAATACTGATTTTCGACTTACAAAATAAGTGAGCTATGACTAATTTTGGTTGAAAATAAGGCATTTTTAACCTATTTGCTTTGTTGAAAGGAAGTGGCAAATAATGAGTCTCTCATTTATAATGGTCAAAACTGACCTAAAAATTGCTGATTTATGACTTTTTTAGTTTCTTAAATTTTGGCCGCACAAAGGGGTTGCTGTATAGAGGCAAGTGTGAACCAAGGCCGAGACACATAACCACATAGGATAAGTGATAAACATTTTAGCTACTTTTATTTCTCAAGTTACCACCTCATCGTCCAACTTTTGCATATTTAGCATGTTAACCACACATATAGGCATTAATGTACAATTAATGAGGTATCATCGCCTCAAGTCACACACCTCACTACAAACTTTGAGCACATCTACATACAATATAATTACAATTTAAAACAATATTATAATATTTTTTATAATATTTTTTAATATTTAAAACTTTAAGGCATGAGTCGTATATTTTATTTAACTTTTTTGTAATTTTGTTTTGAGGACACATTAATTACCTACGTAATCATGATATTAAATTTATTTTTTTATAAGGCAAAAAGTACCTATAACATGATATATATGTTTTTACTCATCACATTTTGTTTAACTTTATAAAAAAATAATTTTTAATTTTAATCAAAATTATATTTGAAATAATACATTGTATGGTTTTTAGTGAATATTATAACATTTTTTTCGAACAATACAACCTTTTTTACGAAACCCAATAAGGTGTTACGTAAAATATAATATTATCTCAAAAAATAACTAACATGAACAAATTTTAAAAAAAAATCAAACTATATAAAAAAATGGGAAAATTTTTAAATAACATTTAAAATTTGGTGAACACAACAATTTTTCTACACAACATTATAAACATACTCTAAAATTTAATTATATTATCTTTTCGATCATAAAAGCAACTAAAACATAAATAAAAATTAATATAATTTTAAAAGTGTATTCTTGAAAAAAAGAGAGACGATAGTTAGATAATATATACATAAAGTAACAAGTGCATGTGACTAGTTTCTAATTTTAAAGAATTCTTTACAGAGGTTTACGCGTAGGTGATCAGGTTACGGGGTTTATGCGCATAATCCGATCCGATATTAAACGGACACAACCGAAATTGGAATGTGGTTTGCGATTAAAGTTCATCTACCTTAGAAATTCGCAGGTTATGGGTTGATTTTGGTTTAACTTTATCACGATCTGATCCAAACCGCATCAATTTACCAACATATATACACACGATTTTATACTTGTGATTATACAAAGTAAAATAATTATGTCCAATAATCAAAAACTAAATTTGAGTTAGATCTCATCAAATTATCATCAACTCATCATATGTTTCAAAGTATTTTATATTATTTTTGCATTACATTTGTTGTTGCAACTAAATTGATCAAAATGTTTATTAAACGTAAGTTATTTGCAATTAATACTACTGATTTACTTTACTATGAAAGATTTCATAATTATACTAATAATTATGTAAATTTTAAGTGGAAACGTTTAAATAAAAGAGATGTTATTTTATTTACCGAGTTCACTACTAAAAAATGTCATAAACCGTTAAAATCCGCTAAACCGAACCGAATGGTTTGGTTTTACTGGGATACGAGGTTTGGGTTGGTTTGAATGTTTTTAAAAACTAGAGTTATACGGTCTGATTCTGTTTTAACATGTAACCCGAACCAAATCAAACCGCGATCACTTATATTTACCCCTATATATAACTATATATTTGTATTATATATAATGTGTTAAGTTTTAAGTCTTGAATTTCTAATATTATACTCCCTATGTTCCAATCAATTCTTAATATTTGAAATAGAGTGCTCGACACGCATTTTGAGGCTCTTATATATTACAGTTACATAGCTTATTTTTAAGATTTTTTTTAATAAAAATTTGAACATTTGATTTTTTTCCAACAAAAAAAGTTTTTAAATAATTTATGTGTATATATATATATGTATGTATATATATAAATTTAGTCAATGAATGGTATATAATTAATATATATATATATATTTGGTCAATGAATGGTATATTTTTTAAACCACTTTTAAAACCTTATAGGTGTTTGGAATAATACTTTAAAAAGATTTTGTAGAAGTTTGTTACTAATTTTACAAGAACAGAATAAATGTGTGGTGTTCGACAGTTAAGATTAAATTTCCTTAAGAATGTGTTGATTTTGATCGGTAATGATAGCCCAAGGGTTTTTCTCCTTCCACCACTAATACCAAAACCCGCTCAAAACATGTAGTATCAATAAAATGGCACAAACGACATAACATACCTATTGGTTCGATATGTAGTATCAAACACAACATTACAAATTTTTTTATTAGATATCAAAGAACAAGGATCAACCCATATAAGACCATTCAATTTTTTTTCATCAAGTAGAATTCTAATGAAAAAATTCCCATCACTTTTTTTTAAGCCATACAACAAATGCAATCTTGCTTGAGCATCATTAACACCCAAGTTGCCCTTCCTAAAATCATGTTCCACATTTTTTCAATGTTGGCCATCAAAACCTACTTTTCCTGCTCATTCGTGCATCTTGTCAAAAATATTCATTTGTTATCTCAGTTGGACACCTGAACATGTAAGTTCTTAATTAAATTCCTTTGGTCCACCGTTACATGTGTTAGAAAATTGAATGTTTGGAGCTTTATTATTGTAGGCTCTTTACGTAATTTTTTTAAAAAAATTGAATATGGATCTATGCAATTTTCTTAGTGTAGTCCATTGAGAAAGAAGTGAAAAGATACTTCTTTCCGTGGATTATATGTGTTTTGTACCGTCTAAGTTAGAATTAAGGGCTTGAGATTCTTCCTCAAGACCTTGAAACAAAAAGAATCATTCCAAAGGCCTTCAACAACATAGTGAAGGCCTTGACATAAACAATCTTAAGGTCTTGACACATTCAATTGTGATATTAAGGTATTGAGTGTCCAGAGTGAAAGTCTTGATCTTAGTAGGCACATATATATATATTTATATATTAATATGTTAATAAGATTAAGGATTATTGTTATGTAAATAATGATAATTAGCCCTCTAATATATATATATATATATATGATGCTATATATACTCCTTGACAGAAAAATAAAAGAATAAAGGGAAATGAGAAGAACCTTAGCTACATCTCTTTTTCTGTCTACCAAAATATACATACATATACTCAGATTTTCGAAGAATTGAGGTGTGATTGTTGTTCAACTTTGTCAACAATTTTTGTGTTATTATTTTATCCTAAAAGTGAATTCGTGGCATCCTAACACAACATAGATGGGGCAAATATCTCTTCAAGATCAGTCATGTCTTTTGCAAGATTCAGTGACTCAGCTATTATACAATATTAAATACAATATAAATAAGCTTTCTTTCTCGTTATTGTTTAATATTATTATTTTTATTTATTTAATCTGTTTGACCATTATGACTTGTTTTGTTAGTTGGTTTTTATTGCCAATTCTTGAACTACAATTTATTTTGAATATAATTACCCTATTGTTGCATGTGTTAATATTTTCCAATAATCTAGAAGAGATATTTTTATTATATTCTACTAATCGTGTAGTTCAAGATGGTGAACGAAACTATTTTATTTCTAGTGGTTAATTTTTTGCCGGTACTAGTGGTACTGTACCCATCACTGTTGGGCCATGTATGGTTTTCCATACTCCTTTAATCTTTCAGGTATGCTTGAAAAGTTCGGTGGAGGTTCCGGTTTGTCTATGTGGTAGAAAAAGATGAAATTATGGTTAACGATTAACGGTTTATGGGCGATGATATAATATAATCCACATGTTGTTGATCTTGATTTAATTAGATTTCTTAACCACCAAAAAATTCCTTATCAAAATATCCCAAAACTTTCTTTGATCCTCCTACTAAACCTTTTATCCAAATTAAAGTTTTCACTTTCTTCGATTGTGAGTGTTAGTGTAAATGAATTTGGGGAAAAAAGGAAGGGATTTTGGTAAATATATAGAGATTACTCCTTTAAAATTACTTATAAATAAATATTTAACCATGGTTAACAAATAACGAGATAAATATCTACTAATTTCTAGAATTGTCTAGGAAGTACAATTTATATATATATATTCTAATATTTAGTTATCATTCTTTCTAAATTTACTAACAATAATAGGATAGAAGAAAATAATATATAATGATGATAATAATAATAATAATAATATTAATGATGATGATGATAATAATAATAATAATATAATAATAATAATAATGATAATATTGGCACCCATACAATTTCTTAAATAGAAAAAAATATAAATAAAATTTGTACTCGAAATAATCGCAATTCGAGTTTTTTTTATCATATTACTAAATAAATATAAAATTAATTAAAGAATAATTACTAGAGCACAAATCTTAGGATATTCAAGAAATTTATTAATGCAATATTAGGATTCCAAAGCTAACACTTATTTTAGCTAAATAGATAGCTACACTCACAATTATTTTCCCCATAAAAAATATCATTATAAAATAATCAAATAACATGATTATAAGAACTTTTAAATTCTTCAATACACTCGGTTATAATTATAGAATAATAATGCCATTCTTTATTTTTCAGAAAATAAATAATTATTTAAATAGTTTCCCACAACTTAATAATCTCATACCTATTTAAATCCCTACAAAATATTTAACGACCCAATAAGTATATAATTAAATATCATTGGGAATTAATTAATCAATAATACTCTAATAAACTAAGCGATGTTCACACTTGCGATGTTCACACTTGCGATTCTACAAATTTAATCATAATTAAATTAATTCACACACTTACGTTAAATCATAAATCGCGATAACAAGAGTTAATTACTTAAAATTTCTCGGGCCTTACAATTTTTGAGCGGTTTATTTACTACGAATTTTGCAAGTTAGATCGCAAAAGAAAAATAATCCTTTAAAGATCATTTTAAAATACTTGGTCATTATAATAAATCTAACAATCATTTTTCAAAAGTCTCTAGAACTATACTAGAGATAATAAAACAAGTTTTGAGATTTGAATATACTCTGCTGATTTTATATAAATATTTTATGACCAAATAGACGCTATTTTTTAAACTATAATTCATTTAAAAATATTAAAAAAAATCCGCTAACCACAAAATCAATCATATATGATTAGGATAACATATATTCACCTTCTCAAGCTTGGAAAATCTCATATCCACAAAATTTTTATTTAATCTCTATTTATATAATTATTCTTCTTAATTAACAATCAGAAAATAATTTAATGGTCGGCCAAATTTGAATATTTTAACTCGACTAATCACATAAACACATAGAACTCTTTTTATGTTTTACTACATTTATACTTTCCTCTCGATTTTCTTTCCTTAAATAATTCAGAATATTTGACTCGTCAAAGTGAAATAAATTAAATTTTAATATTTATTCACTAATTCACATAAATTATATAAAACAACATAATAAATAATTTATTGACATAAATATCTATAGGGAAAATCTCATATAGTACATTGTGAGCACAATTGTTAGTATGACATCAAAGTGCTCCCAATGTTGATGTAAACAAAATATGGGTTATACTGCTCATATGGCAAAAATATGAGCCCGCCTATTAACCTAGAGTCACCTTGTCGGAACATGTGCTGATTTGGCTTCAAATACTATGAAACACCAACCTATGATGCCTGTATGAACAAGTAGTGTTTGAATATTGGTATAATAAAATAATTTTTGGGTATTAAAAAGGTATTGTGTGTTATGTGTCACATGCCACGGCCCTGGCAATAAGAGCTTGGTGTTGCCTTTCACCTTTAGCAATAATATTTAAGATGATATCAATAGCAAAGAAGAATTGCCTATAAACAATTGCGGAGTCGTGTTAAAAAGTAATGGTAATTAGAAATTAACTCAAGTAGTGGGGAGTGGGGACTTATCAAAAATTATCGATCAAAATATAACAGTACAAAGGTAAAAGACTAAATCCACTAACGAAGATAAGAGTTTATTCCATAAAAGTATTTAAATATGATTCTTAATCTAACAATAGTAGTTCTCGTAAACTCAAATGACGATATATTGAGTCATTCTACTTGAGATAGAGTTAGAGTTGTTAGGAAGAAAACGGAGATATTCAATCTTTCGGAGATGAGACTCATATGCGAGGTTATGGATATAACGATACAAGTCAGAGATCACTTCACTCTCGTGAACTCTTCCCTCAAGAAAACTAATGTGAGCCTTCAGCCTGTGATTTTGTACAAGTGATTTCTCTACAATTACTTGGTCGCACTTAAGTAAAAACTGATCAAAAGTTGCAACAAAGTTTGTAGATCAAAAATTGATATTGTTATAACACATTATTTATTAAAAATTTATAATATTTTCCTCTTGAATCTGCGTGGTTAAACATATCATCCATTGGAAAGTTATCATCTAACCCGTACAACATCAATAACTTTCAGCATCTTGTCTCCTATGATCTCGTATATACCATCTATGATCTCGTATATACCATCTTTCACCATCATACAAGAACATGAGATTTTTGTGAAAATAGGGCCTTTAACGACCGCAATTTTGATTGTTATAAGGCCCAACTTGTTCGGTATTAAAAAATAACGACTCGATACCGTGACGGTCAGATTCCCTACTCGTTATTTACTAATTTTAGTCAAATTTTACGTCGACTAACCCAGACTACTGCCACGTGTGCAACTAATACCAACCCAGACTACATACCTTAGGATTTATGGGTAAAATATTAATACTTTAAGTGTCAAAAGGTCAATAAATCTTTCAGTTCTTTAATAAAAAAAATATTTCAGTTCTTTAATAAAAAAAATTTTTCTTTTATGCCACTAATATTCCAAACACATCCTAAGTTAAGTCTAAGGGCTCCTACTACACATATGAAGAAATTACATACAATTTAGCAAACCAAAAATTCTATAGCAATTCCCATAAGGTTGAGGCTGTTTGCTCTCAAGATTTTCAAACTGAGTTTCATCTTTGTAATTAAAATTTCCAAGATGACAAACACTCATCCCATAAATAAAGAGTAGTTGGAGAAAGTCATCAAAACTAATGTAGTGTGTTCTTCTTTTATGACATTTTTAATTTCTTGTAATGTTGTTAATCATGTTTTATGGGCCACCCCTTTACTCTCCCATGGAGCTCAACCATTCCCCAAATTCATCTTTATAAATATTTATGTTCACATATTTTTTAATTCTATTTCTTGGCATCTTTGTCAAATATTAAATAATCGTCCCCTTTTATTTTCTAAGATATTTTTTCCTAATGAGTAAATATTACAAATTGATGAATAATTCATAAATTTTACCTTTTACCTTTGGGTGCAATCTGATCTTATTAAATTCAATAGCTCGTGGGGAAATGAGAGTAAATAACATAAAAGAGTTTCTAAGGAGGTATTGTAACCCTTGTGATATAATATATTAAGGGAAAAATACTGATTTTTGAGTGATAAAATAAGTGGGCTATGACCAATTTTGGTTGAAAATAAACCATTTCCTACATATTTGCTTTGTTCGAACTAGTCAAGTGGTAAATAATGAGTTAGTCTTTTATAATTTTCAAAATTGACCTAAAATCGCTCATATATGACTTTTTTAGTTTTTTAAATTTTGGCCCCACAAAATTGCATGACTGTATTGAGGCAAGTGTGAGCAACGCCAAGACACATAACCACATAAGATAACTTACTAACATTTTAGCTACTTTTATTTCACAAGTTACCATCTGATGGCCCAACTTTTGCCAATTTAGCATGTCGACCACACAAGTGTGTTAATAATTAGTTTTTTGACATTAACTGACCAGCTTCTTAAGAATTTAGTAGCTTTTATTGTTGAAGTTGGTTGTAAATAGTATATTGTTGGGAGTATTTCAACACTTTTTTGTGGCTTTTGGTTGTTTATACTATATTCAAAAGATATTCTTTGGTCGATATTCTAATTTTCATATTTCATGTTGAATCATTTTTATTGCATATTTTACACAGACATCACATGGAAACATAAGAACGCATATGTTTTAATGATGAAAACTGAATACAAGTATGCAAAAATCCCTTTCATAGTCACTCACTTCAAAGAATATGAGTTTATTTGTTTTTGAAGTAAGAAAATGACTTTATTAGGTGCTACAATTCTTTGGTGCAATTTGTACTTTTATTAAGTGCTTTAATTCTTTGGTACAATTTGTGAGTTAGGCATTGGCCATATGTTAATGTTTTATTTTAATTACCAAAATGAGTGTAGTCAAAATTCAAAAACTCTTTTGCTACATAAAAAACTCAACATTCTACTTTTATGTAAAATATAGGTGTGAGATTAAATTATTTAATTTTGAAATATAATTATTACTTCATAAGCTAGTGGTTGATAATTAATTAATACATAGGATCAAATATATATAAAAATTCAATTAGTTGAATAGTTTGTGATGAGCAAACCCAAGTCAAAGAAATGGAAATAATTTAGGACAAAGAATATGATTCCAATAAGTATTATATATGGTTTGCATTTTATATATATAACATACTATCTAGTAATAATGAAAAATTACGATTCCAATTTGTGATAGTTATGATTAAATATAAAGTATATATTTTTATACTTTAGAATTTTTCAAGTCAATACTTTACTAGTTTTGAATAAAAATGCGGATATATATATTAATTTATTTAATTAAATATATATACATCATATTATAGATATATATTGTACTTCCAAATTAATATTTTTCACATATCTCCAACCACATATCTTGTCAATGAATGATATATTTTTGAAATCACATTTACCTTTGGCATGCTTGAAATAATACATTCAAAAGCTTTCCCTGATATTTGTTACTAATGTGTCAAGTACACAACAAATATATAATATGGGGGAGTTGAGATTAAATTGTCCGGGTAATGGCTTGCTCTTTATCGTAAATAGTAGCCCAGGATTCTTCGCCTTCCACGACCTCTAGCCAAGTACCTAAAACTCACTCAGAACTTATCTTCAATTGATCCCACATGAGTGCAAATTCGAAAATTAATTATTGGTAGTGATGGTCCACCGGGGTGAATTGCACAAACGCTATAGCATACCTATTGGTTGGATATGTAGGATCAAAATCAAATACGTCCCTGAAACTTTTTTAGGCTATCAAAGAGCGATGGTCAACCATTATAAGACCCTTCAATCTATGTTTTTCATTAAGTAGAATTCTAATAAAAAATTCCCGCCACTTTCTTCTATTAAGGGATACAAAAAATCCAATATCATTTGAGCATAATTAACACCAAGTTATTCTTCCTAAAATCACGTACCACATGTCATAAATGTTATCCATCAAAACTTACTTGTTGAGCTCCTCCGTGCATGTTTATAAAAACATTAATTTATTGTCTCGGCTCGACAACCAAAAATGTAAGTTCTTAATTAAATGTGTTTGACCTTCGCTTACATGTGTCAGAAACCTGAAAGTTTGGAGTTTTAATATCGTAAGTTCCTTTCGTAATTTTCAAAAAATTTGGATATGGATATAAGTAATTTTCTTAGTGTAATTCATAGAAAAATAAGTGCCATGATGTTTCTTTATGGGGAGTATATGTGTTACGTATGGTCTAATCCAAGATCAATGGCTTGAAATGCTACATCAAATCATTGACACAAAAAGAAGCATTATAAAGGCCTTGAGTGACAAAATCAAGACCCTGATAGGAACGATCTAAAGGCATTGAGTGACAGAGTCAAGACCTTGACATATTCAGTTGCGATCTGAAGGCCCTGAGTGTGCATAGTCAAGGCATTGATATGAGTAGACATATAGATATATTTATATTATTATCTAAATAAGAGTAAGGATTATTCTTATGTAAATAATATTAATTAGGCTTCAAAATATTTATTTTTTTAAATTATACTATATATATGTTCTTTGATATAAAAATAAAAGGATGAAGGGAAATGACAAGAATCCTTGCTAGCCTCCCTTTTTCTCTCTTCCAAATATAAAACATATACATAGATTTTCGGATGAATTGAGGTGTCATCATTTTTGAACTTTTCCGGCCTGTGACGGATTTTTCTATTGCTGCATTAACCTAGAAGTTAATTTACAGTAGCCGAGCACAGCATAGGCGGGGCGAGTATATCTTCAAGAACAGTCGCGTCTTTTACAATATTATTATCTAATATTAAACCTATAATATAGATAAACTTTATTTCTTGTTATTGTTAAGTATTGCAATTATTGAATATCGAATTCGTTTGACCTTCGTGATTTATTTTGTTAATTGATTTTGATTACCTATTCTTAAATTGTGATTTATATCGAATATAATTGCCCAATTACGTCATTCAAGATGGTGAATAAAATTGTCTTTACTTCTCGTGGTTAACCTTTTGATGGTACTATACCCACCATTAATTGGGCCACTTAACGATTTCCACGGCCTATTAATCTTTCGGGTATGTCTAGCAAGTTCGATGGGGGTTCTGGTTTTTCTCGTTGTTAGAAAAAGATGAAACCGTTGTTAACGGTCAAGGGTCTAGGGTTGGTGATACAGTATAACCTACATGTTATTAATAAAGATAAAGCCGAGACTATAACAGCTTATGTTATGTGCACAAAAAAAGATAGAATGGCAAGGGCACAATTCTTGCGGCCTTAGCTTACACTCTATTTCATGTTCATTTATCAAAGGCCTATAATGCTAAGGTTTTGCGAAAGATGCTTGATTGGACACATAATATTGTCCCGCGAGATCAAAAAAGGTATCACGTGTCTAAGTTCCTTGACTTGAAGCTTATAGACTCTAAGTCCATGACTGAACAGGTGAACAAATTTTAGAAGATTATACATACTTTAAAGGAGTTCGGTGTGGATCTTCCTAAAAAGTTTTAGGTGATTTATATGATTAAAAAACTTCTGAAGTCTTGGGAAGGGTTCTCTCTTTTTATGATAAAATAGAAGGGATAGATTACTTGGACTAGTCTGATGTTTGATATTTGTACGCAAGAGCAGCACAAGTCTAAACAGGGTTATTTGATGCCGGTTATAAGTGGGAGTGTGAAGATAAACATCGTGACAACTGATGAGAAATAAAAGCTAGCTAGTAAGAAAAGTAACAGTAACTCAGACAATGAAAAGAATAAGGCTAAAACCAAAGATAAACAAACCATGTTAGTCTTGTGGACAGATAGGTCATTGGAGTAAAGATTATTCTAAGAAAATCTGATGTAGTGGCTCAGGCAAATACCTTGATTGGGACTTCAACCATTGTTGTGCCTATTGCTAATATGGTTATTGGTGAAGCACATGCTTTTGTAATCAATGAAGGGTATGTTACCAATACACCTATAATATTATTTATTTATCTTCCTAAAGAGTGGTTGATTGATACTGCAGCTAATATGCCCATTTGTGCTGACAAAACTCTATTTGTATCTTATCAACTGGCTCATAAAAGGACAGTGACTATGGGGAATGCTAGTGTTGTAGGCGTGTTCTATCCCTGATTAGAGTGCATCATATTCCTAACATTCGTAAAAATATTGTTAGTGGATCTTATTTATTAAGGATGATTTTGAACTTTTTTGAAGTGTAATAAAGTAGTTATCACTCAAACTGGTGTAATCTTGGGCAAAGGTTATTTTTTGGATGTTTTATTTTTTATTAATGTTAAGCCTATGATTAACGGTTTGGTTAATGAAATTGTTGCTTCTTCTGTTAATTACGTTGAATCGTCTAATTTTTGGCACTCTCGTCTTGGTCATTTAATTTTTGGTTCTCTAATGAATATGATAAATTTAGAGTTGATTCTAGAGCATGCAATTAGTAACAAATCTAGGTGTCCAATATTTGTCTCTTCTAAAATCAATAAGAAAACCATTTCATAATGTTGTAAGGGATTCTGAAATTTTGGATTTAGTCCATACTGACATATGTGAATTTAATGACTTGTTTAATAAAGATAATAAATGATATTTTATTACCTTTATTGATGATTGTAGTAGATATTATTATTTTTATTTGCTTAGATATAAGGATGAAGCACTTGATAAGTTTATTATGTATAAAAGTTAGTCGTTTTTATCTTCTAAAAAGGTTCGGTCATATTTCTTGTAGTGAATAGAATAAACTATCCTAATTCATATTTTTTTTAAAGAAATTAGAATAAAAGAATTTAAATACTTAAGTTACATAGGACCCAACAATTAGTTCTATCATTATATCATATAATAGAACTTTAAAACTTTTGAATTTTTTTATCCTCGAAATGGATTCTTGCCACAAGCATTTATAGGTGGAGATAAATACAAAACACATATGTAAAAGCTTACAATGAAATGAGCTATTATTCAAATAAAGTTCTAATGAAATTTTAAATCAAACCTCAATATGAGAGGCAATATAAATTTTTAAGGATGAAGTGATATAACTAGACTTTTATGTTTTATTAAGTCATGCAGGTGATTGGTTATATGATGAGTCTCCTAGATATTTGTTTTTGTCCAACTTGGTCGAATGTGTGTAGTTACTGTATCATAATTCATAATAACATTAAACCACAAAAATTATAGTATGAAGTCACAAAAATTGACCACAAAATACTTCATTTAGCAAATTGAAGATCACTTTACTAATAACATCTTACATTATACTTTTCATTGGACTTTTTCCGGTTATGGAGGGGCATGTGATAGCTTGACCTAATTTCTAGAACTCTGGTATGCCCCCATATGCCCACACAAGCAATTAATTGGTTCCACAATGATCTACTTAGATTTAACTAAATAACATTAGATAAGAATTTGTAAAATAATCAAGAAATATTTCATTTTTAAAATTTTTACTTAAATATATATCTTTTTTTTACTACATAAGATTGAAATATATATAAATATTTCACTTTTATGTTTCATTTTTTATATTTTTGTACGATTTTGAATTGGTTTAGTTTTAGATATTTTTATATTTACAAAAATATAGAAAAGATATGGGTGGAAAAAGATATAAACTTGATATGGTATGAGTTTTTCATCCCAAATGTACAATTAAGTATTTCAAATGAATAAGATGACCCCATAACATTGCAGTACATAGTATTTATGTATAAAATAAAAATATGGCCTTATCTAACAAAGTATTAAGGAGAAATCAACTATAAAATTTTTTTTAACACCCTACGAGTCAAACTTTCAACCAAGACAACCAAGGCTCACTTTTAACAAAAGTTTCAAGAGTTACAATTCTTGGTAATAACTAAAATAATTTATTAAAACACTATGTATATATGAACATGGTTTACTCAAAGTTATTATTGTTTTCTTTCTTCACATTCATTTGTCTAATGGTGATTTGGGATTTGGGTTTTAATCTGGCAGCATCAGCTCTATAAGAACTGGCTTGCAACCATTGGGGCTAATCAATTGCCCTTTTGCACGTGCAATAGGAGGTTGGATGTATAGGCACAGTCGTTCCAGTCTCATGTGTCATGATCTTCAAAACCTGTTAGTAGGATCCAATTTCATGAGCATGTGTTTGGTTGGTTGTAACAAAGGTGGAAAACACTTGTCCAATTCAATTTGGGGTGTAATGTTACCACATAAAAAGAATATTTAATATTTTGCATCAATTTATTAAATTGTATACAATACCTATCATATACAAGTAATCTTTACTATTGTGGAGCATTTTCTTCATTGTTTCACTGCAAATACGAACACAAACATATTATGTAAAGATTTTGGAAGGAAATATTCACCATTATGTTAAAAAGATAATAAATAGAGATTAATATTGAATAAGAAGGTTATCAACTAGTTTTTCATCCACCAACTAAAAAGTCAATCCAAAATTAATAGACCAATAATGTAATTGGGCTCAAACAACAAACTTTAATATAATTAATAATTTCTCCAGTACTTATATTTGATTTTTTCTATTTTTTGACTTTAATTAATTTGTAAAAATGTGGTAGAATGAAAGAAAAAATTAAGAATAACATTTTTTTATGAGAACAAATATATTCACTTTCTCTATGACCATTATCCATTGTAAACAACAACTACCAAATAATTCTATCCAAATTGTCCCATCTCTTTTTTTGACAAATATGGCGAGGACCTACGAGGACACAGAAAATCTCTTTTAAATCAACTGTTGTATAGAAATTTAAAAAATATCAACACACAATACTTGTATGGGTTAAAAAAGATAACCAGACCCAAAATACAACATATCAAATCTTAAAGGTAGGTTGAAAAAAATGGAAATAAGCAATAAAAAAAAATATATGAAAATATCGGATACTCAGTCACAAAAATATACATGGGCACCAGTGTGTATATTAATGATGGCTTCTCAATTAGGAACTTGATGTCACTTACACATTTGTCTCCTTCAATATAGTAAAATAAACCTCTAATTTTAAAAGACAAAAGAGGTGGATTTATGGTTTTCCCTATGTTCAATACTCAAAATAACATTTATTTTAGATATCATAAAACTATAAGACAAGATAAGGGAGATGTTGTAAACATATGACTAGTGGTGTATGGTTATGAACTAAATAATAAAGATTCTAGAATGTACTAGTAGAATGTATATGGAAACCTTGCAATTTCTCTTGATAAAGTATAGTCTAGTGGATCATGACCTTGAATATAATAGATCTTTTTCCAGTGCTTCGGAGTTAATTTAAAATTTTTTTAAAAATATTTACTGTTTAAGTAGTTAATTAGCAATTGGCATCGGTTTTTAAAATAAAAAGTTTAAAATTTGAAGGGGACAAATGTTTTCTTAAATAGTGGGTCTGGACTGAGACGCAAGTCATTTACGCTCTTCATTTGTAGGCTTAAAAGTTGCCTAGGGATCCTATTAATGTTCTAGAACCCAACGAGGTTCAGGATTACTTCGCGGCTGATCACCGGCTGTAATCCATAGCGTCATAAAATGGTTTTTGATACAGAAATGGTTTTGAATTGTTTTGTTACAAATAAATGATGCCATCACTCAAAAGTTTATCTCTTGCTATTATTAGCTCTACCTTCACATTGTTATTCTTATATCTCGATTTATGTTTTGTATTATATTGTATAGCACTTGTTGAGCATTTGGTTCATTACTTGCTTTCACCCTGATATTTCAGCTAGCAGATATGGTTATATTGAAGCAGACAGTGCATAAGACTTGTGATGCCGATGCATATGTTCGAGCTCAGGTAGATTAGTGATCGTTTTGTGTGAGGACTCGATATTAGAAATCAGGTTGAATAGTTTATAGTTTTGGGCTGTTCCAAACCCTAAACTGTAAGATCTTGGATTCGGTTGTATTTACTTTCTTTTGTTATCTATTGTAATAATTTGTATAATATATTGTTAAGTCAGGGCGTGACAGTTTTTGTATCAGACCTACTGTTTAGAGTCCCTGGATAGCCCAAATAGGTTATAGGATATATGTATAAGTTATAGGATATTATGCGAGAGAGTAGGTTAAGCGAATCTAATAATGGAGAAAATGATTCAACACACCACCTATATTCCTATATTGTCTATCAAAAACTTGAATTTGGAATCATTTCTTAGTCCAGTAACTATATCATTTGGAACTAGGTTTTCAGCTCTAGTTATAGGTCAAACCCTTTAAAATCATGTACTTTTTTCCATATAATTTAATTACCTTATTATATTATGTATGTTATATTTAACATTTTGTTAATAGTTAAAAGGCGAACAAAATAGCACACCATTTACCAAATTTAGGTTTATGTTCAGATTTTGTTAATTTATAATTACAAGTAATTCTTGGTATTTATTTTTAAGTTCTAAAATCATTACTACCCATTTTAATGACACTCACACATATATATTTTTTAACTTTGTCCAAATCTTTCTTGGTAACGTTTCATATGTGTTTTATATTACAATATTAATATAAGAATAATGGGTTTGTTAATGGGTTTGTTAATGGGTTTGTTTGATTGTTTAGTTAAGACCTTCCAACAAAATTTAACACTTTCTAAATATTATAACTTAAAAAATTATTAATTATTTTTACTAAGCATGTACATGTTAAAAACACTTATATCATGAATTAATTTAGATTAAAGGTTGAGGAGTTACCGTAGATTTGGGTTAGGCTTGGGGGGAGTTGGGTTGAGTTGGGCTTGGTGGGTTCAACCTGTCTCTTGGATGCTCCCTTAAAAGGGAAGGGTTCATCCTTGTATATTTTGGATGAAGAGTTACTAGTGAAGGTTTGGTAACTAAAATTTGAGTTTAAAAAAAAAATTAATTATTATAATTGTTCATGTATTAAATCAAAAAAATTTCAAAATTATGTTTAAATTAAAGAAAGAATTATTTGAAAACAAAATTTGTTGCATTAAAATGTGTAAGTTTGATTAAATAACTAATTAACTATATAACATATGTAATGTATTAAATTATAATAAAATATATTCTCTAAGTAAATTATATATATAATAAAGTAACTTAAAATTATCAGGAGTCGCGTGATGTGCATTGAGATATTAAATTATAAAATTATATATTTGAATGAGTAAAAAATGAGAAACAAGGCTATTGCTATAACCCTAAACTAGCGCATAACCATCAACAACACCCCTATTTGTGGCCTTGAAACACATTCTATTTTTGCCCGCGAGGGTTGGCTCAGTTGGTTAAAGAGGGGATAACTATCCTTTTGGTCACAGGTTCGAATCTCACACGAGGAGATTTATGATTATGCCTACTGAGTCAGAGCATGTCGCTTAAATGCGGTTTACCTTGCTTCACGTGATTTGCAAGTTATTGCGTGAGCCTATAGGGTTTACCTACTGCACACCCGAAGGGTAGGGGCTGCGGGTTACATAACACTCTATTTTCTATTAGTCCACAACCCTCACAAACACCCTCTTGCCCGTGAATCCCGACCCTCCCTTTCAAAAAATTCCATACAACTTAAGTTTGAGATTTATGGGTACAAATGTTAATACTTTAAGGGCCAAAACAACAAATTATGTAGCAATTCCTATATGGTAAGTTTGGGATCTATGGGTACAAATATTAATAATTTAAGGGCCAAAATAACAAATTATGTAGCAATTCATATATGGTTGAAGCTGTTAGCTTTGAATATTTTCAAGCCACTACTAGAAAGAGATTTTATATATTGGGTAAACAACGATGTGTATATAAAAATGGATCGTGACTGATGTTAAAGTTAATTTTACATAGACATCAGTTTTACATGATGTCTAATGTAGTCTTATACAACATTTTTGGAAAATTTCTAATGTTTTATAATATTTTTATAAATTTCAGATATCGTTTATTTATATGTAACTTGTATGAAAAATACAGTTTACCATTAATTCATGTAGGTAACCGTTATTATAGGTGTTATATAATATCGGTTTTGTTTAAATTTATGTTGTTAAATAGCCTTATTCACATTGTTTATTGTTTTATAATTAATGTATCAAACACGTTTTAACAATATATATTTGAATTTATACTAATCTTTCGTTCTATTGGAGAATGTATTTAACCATAATACTGACAAAACTTAAGTCCCAAAATATACTAGTAGAGAATGTTATAATTTGTAATAGTTGAAAGGATCATCCCTGTGTTGTACAACCAAGATAATTATATTTCACAAGAGCATTAAGTTAATAAGCCAAAAGAAAACATAAAAAATCACAAAGTACCTCAATTCTGACCTTTACAAACTGCAAACTCTTCCCATTTCCTAAATTAAATCGAAAAGGTAACAAAGATATAAAGTTTGGAAGCAGAAATTATCATCTAGTATACAATTAGGTTATTAACATGCCTTCTGTGAATAAGATCATGAATATATAAATAAAGAATAGCCATATACTACGCCATAAGTGCACATAGGTAATCCCTACTATACAGTTGAGTAAGGCCTAAATGGTGTTGCATAAGGTAATAGGCAACACCAGGCAGGGGTTGCCAATGTGGACGTGGCCGTAGAGCCTTAAGGCAACGAATTATGCAACACTAGAAAGCGTTGCATTATGCGTATTTTGCAACAGTAAAAGCATACAATGACAATAACAGTTATTGTCGCATAAAATGAAGTCACATCACCACTGTGTCCTACGTGGCAAGTGACACGTCATATTTCCACGTCAGTAGTGGCCCCTACTTTGACACGTCAGCAAGGGGTCCCACATTTTCCACATTAGCGGTGGGAGCCACTTTTGCCATGTCAGCAGTGGTCCTACAATGTGTAATGCAACACTGATTTTAGTCATCTGCAACACCATTGTTATTAATATGCAACATCATGTTTAGTATTACGCAACACCGTATAGAGTCAAATGCAACACTACAAAAATAAATTTTTTGAAATAATTGTTCTGTTTTTACATTATTCCTGCCAAATAAGGCATCCAACATTCAATACAACATGCATCTAATGAAACTTAAAACTTATTAAACCGGTTCTAAAGTCTTATCAACAAGCATAGATGAAACCAGATACATACTTTGGTTCTAACTATCAAAGTACATAATTTCTAACTTCAAAAGAGCAAAAATATCAAAATACTCAATAATGAAAGATATATGATAGTAAACATTTTTCCTACATCAAGGAGAACGACATTCAACCAAAGTGCAAGTCCAAATGTAAGCACTGCCATGTTCATAAGAATGTTCTAGAGCATAACCATGTTAGTAAAAAATTTATACATGAATTTCCTGAGCTAATCATCCTCCAGATCTCATAAATTCTAAATTCTTTTCTTAAAATGCTCCTCCATGCTTGAAATTTGATGGCATACATATTTCCAAGCATTAAAATTGTGCGTGTTCGGAGGAAGGTTGCAGGAAGAACAGGCTCATACGCAAAGCTTGAACAGAAGGGTTAGAACATAAAACTATGTGGGTATAATTTATACATTATTTGCTTATTCAATCTGAAAAACGACATATATTACGGTTACATAAATTATATTAAATAAAGTTTACAGTAATTCGACATACTGAATCTGGCATACGATGAAAAAAAGGAATTCAGTAGGCATGCCAAGGGGTTCAAAAAATTAAAAAGAATAAGATAATATAAGGAAATAAAAGAGTAGTAAAACATAACATATTAACAACATCTCATTCACATATAAATGTTAAAAGTAGAACTGGTTAAGAGCAAGTAAAAAACAGAAATCAAAAAGAGAGGTTATGGATTTAAATTTTTGTTGCTCTGTTTTGCTACTTCCTCTAAACCAAAAAGTTGTTGAACAGTAAATATTCTACTTAGTGTATACACTTCTTCTGTCCATAAAAAAGCTGAGGATTTGAGTTTCTTATGCTTTTTATGTTCCTTAATTTAAAGTGTATTTAAACACTGAACATTAAGGACAAACTTACTGTTCTACGTATCCTTACTATTATAGGGTGCAAAGTTTTATAAATACAAGCACTCAACACCTGAAATTAAGATGATGACTAATACCAGAACTTGTCACCCTTTAAAATCAATGGATATTCTGATGGACAGTGAACTATAGTAGCTGTCTTTTTAAGGAGAGACCAAATGCAATATGAACACTTTTATTTAAAGCTCTAACGGGAGGACTCTCTCACCTTGTTGGATGCTATGACAAAGAAATGATACAATTTATATAACAAGATATAAAAACACGTAACCAAGGATGCATACACACTTTGGGAAAGTATCAATTAAATCAGTTATGTTGATGTGCTTACAAGATATAAACAAGTAACTGTTAACAGAGCAGCATGAAGGCTTGCTGAATAGAAGATTACCAATGGGTGGTACTTAGTTTTGTTACACTTGAAATAACCCACGACTCAATCTTGTTACATCCGAAATCTGATAAATTTTCTTTGTGGCCACCATGGGAGTAAAGCAGCTCACGAGGGCCATCTTTCACTTCTCCCTCCAGTTGTTCATCTCTTATACTGCAAGAATAGAATGTATATAATTGTTGTAAGCTAGGATATATTGAAGGGAAAAAAAACTACGGTCGCGCATCATTAATCTCAAATGCACCTAATTGTATTTTAATACGGAGTGACTTTCTAATATGCAAAACATGTTATTACTGATATTTCAACCAATTTTTAAAAATTCCAAATCGACGATATACAAAACACCAGTAGATACAGTAGTATAGAGTTGTTGATAATGTGATTTTCTTTCATTTTATAACAAGCAAATGGAAGCAAGAAAATTTAGGTGTTCTGTTGTTCACATCTTCTTTTAATTT
Organism: Apium graveolens; assembly: GCF_009905375.1. Classification (NCBI taxonomy): domain Eukaryota; kingdom Viridiplantae; phylum Streptophyta; class Magnoliopsida; order Apiales; family Apiaceae; genus Apium; species Apium graveolens. The sequence goes on from NC_133652.1 coordinate 298,352,562, forward strand.
TGCATAAGGAGAAGTCATTGTATCAATATCCTAGTCCTTGGCGCCAAACACTAGCCCTTTGGTCAGTTTACTGAAAACTAGAAACTAGTTGCAAGAGGGAATTGCAATCATGGTGAATCTACACTGAAAAAATGAGTAGAATACTATAAAATCAGGTCACAGCACAGTATAAACTATGATGATGGAAGATAAACAGATATATATTTCTACTATTTAGAGTACCTGCTCAAATCCAGACCATCAACCTCCTATCACCAGAAGAAGATGCTAGCACTATTTCATGATTTGGATCTCCATTCTACCGGATATACTTCCTCTCTATACAAAAACATCAGGTAAGCCATGTCTTCCTCCATAATAAGACTTGAAAAATGGTAAACAGTCGTGGGCGGGTAATAGCTTAACTATAATATTATGATTTAAGGGTGAGGGTGCTTGATAGATTGTTGACACAGCACAAAGTTCACCAAATGTGGCTTCTGAACAAAATCATTAAGAGCGACTCCAAGAGAGTCCTAATGTAATCCTTAAAAATAATATTAAAATGATAGTTCTTGGTGATTAAAATTATTTAAAATCCAACATTCACAAATTTCATTGGAACAATTCTTTCAACACTATGCATAAATGTCTCAATTAGGAAAAAAACCGAAACAAAACGAACCACTAAATGCACGAAATTATAAAAGACAAAAAAAAAACCTAATTCACTGAAGCCCTGGCCCTTGAAGAATACACCAAAACAACACTAATAACCAAAGTGAGAAGCTCACCTGCACAATTCACATTAACCACCATTAAAATCAAAATATATCAATTGATGATAAAATAAAATTATCTTTTATTCTCGTACACACATACACACATAAACTTGATCCATTCCTGATCTTTGTTCAACAACTCATACACAGAAAATATATAAGTACAGAAAATTAGTATTAACACAACAAGCTTTCAGAGATTGAAAGCTAATAGAGCGAATCGCGCTTCTGGATTAATATAACCACATCTTCCATCTTCAGCGAAGTAATTTCGTCGTCTCCCATCGATCTCAAGCACGAATCTACAAACTTCTCCTATAAACTAAACTCCGACTACGGCACTGACAACACTGTCTTCTCCGACGATGAGATAAGCACTGATGCGGAAATGCGTTGGTGGTCGTGATGTGAAGGTGGAAGTGTGATATTGAGAAGATATATTGAGGCCACTTACTTGAGAGATATCAGTTGAGAAAGTGATATTTGGGGGGAAATTTAAGTGTTAATGAAATTTCAATTGGGGAAAATAAATCCGCCCAATTTTTCGTTAAGGGGGGAAAATAGCCGTCCAATATTGGCTTCGGGAACTCTGCAAATCATCCGTAAGGTTGGATCGTCCAAAAAATAATTTATAAAAATAGAATCACCACCCCGTGACAAGACTTGGCAACAGGAACCCGTGTTGACCGTAATTTGACTTTAGAAAAATACACCGATATAAAATCTAATTTTAAAAAAAAATTGTACATCTCTCAAAATTAGTAGTAACATCATCCGTATGGTTGGATCGTCGACAATAATTTAAAAAAAAATAGAATCACCACCCGGTACAAGACTTTGTAAAAGGACCCGTGTTGGCTGTAATTTGACTATTATAATATAATCTACATTTTTTAAAAAAAATTTATACATCTCTAAAATTAGTAGGTAACATCATCCGTACGGTTGGATCGTTGAACAAGAATTTAAAAAAAATAGAATCTCCACTCAGGACAAGACTTGGTTATAGGAACCCGTGTTGACCGTAATTTGACTATTATAAAAACACACGATTTAAAATCTAATTTTTTTAAAAAAAATTAGACATCTCTAAAATTAATAGGTATCATCATTCGTACGGTTGGATCGTTGAACAAAATTTTTAAAAAAAATAGAATCATCACTCGGGACAAGACTTGGTGATAGGAACCCGTGTTGACCGTAATATGACTATTATGAAAACACACGCTATAAAATCTAATTTTTTTTAAAAAACATTTAGACATCTCTGAATTTAGTAGGTATCATCATCCGTACAGTTGGATCGTTGAACAAAATTTTAAAAAAAATTGAATCACCCGCCGAGAACAAGATTACGTAATGGGAACCCGTGTGCACCGTGGTTTGACTATTATAAAAGCACGTGATATAAAATTTATTTTTTAAAAAAAAAATTACACACCTCTAAAACTAGTAGGAAATTACATTCGTACGGTTGGATCAATTAAAAATTATTTTTAAAAAATTAGAACACGAATATAACAAATAAATTTTAAGAATAGTACAATATCTAAGGCAACACTAAATAACCTACTGCAACACCAGAAAGCAAACACAACACCTGAAGTGCCACATTAGCTCACACGTCAGCTGCCACGTCAGCTCCCACGTTAGCAAGTGGCCCCCACTTCTGCCACGTCAGCACGCCACGTCAGCATTATGGGCCCCACGTGTGGGACCCACTAGTGCCACATCAGCATGTTGACGTGGCATGCCTCGCCAGCATGTTAACGTGGCATGCCACGTAAGTATGCCACATCATCAGTGGGTTCCACATCTGGGGCCCAAAATGCTGACGTGACATGCCACATCAGCATGCCATCTCAAATTTATTTTCCATGTCAGTATTTATTAAATAAAAAAAATCTAATGCAACGGTTTGACCTCTAGTGTTGCATGTTGCGCAACACTAACAGTTATTAGCAACTGGTAGCTTCAATGTACTGCAACGCTTTCTCCACTGTGTTGCAATAAACTGAAAATTTTATAGATAATGCAACGCTTTTCGTGCAACGCTTTTCGTGCAACGCTGGATAAAAACCATTGCCTATGTGCACTTATGGCGTAGCGGCTAGACTGGAGAATTAAGTTTTTAATTATTAATTTTTTATTAAAGATTCTGCAACAAAGAAGTTGAATATATATTATCTTATTATTATTTTACCTTGATGGACTCTTATTTATATTTATTCAACAATTGACATAAAACACACGGCCTCGACATTAAATTGCATATTATAAATAATAGTCCAAAATAGAGCCAAAAAATTACTTCATACACTCTGAATCGATATTAAATTGCATATTATAAATAATAATGCAGAAAAGAGCCAAAAAATCACTTCATACACTCACACTTAAAAATGGTTTGAATTCAATTAATTAACTTTTAACCAATCAACCGAGGTCTCAAATTCTACCTACACAGTTTTATTGACCTCAACATCTACATAAAAGATCCTCTATATCAACCATAACTCACTTTATGATCAATTTAACAATCATTTAACAACCCACATAACAACTACAATTAATCACGGCATAATTGTTCGCACCAAAATAGTTGAGGTATTCATTATAACAACCACATATATACACACAAAAATAAAATTAAAGGCATATATAATATATATTTGGGATTCGAATGTAAGGGAAGAAAGAAGTCCGATAAAGGTGGTGTGTATACGGGTAATTTATTTGATGAATTTTTCAAAAGCAGCGGTGTAGTTCATGAGGTCACTTCACCATACACACATGAGTATAGTGGAGTGGCAGAATGAAAGAATAGAACCTTTTTTGATTTGATCAAGATTATTCTTATTAACTCCGGGTCGCCTAACTACATGTAAGGAGAGGCTCTGAATACGGCTTGGCATATTCTGAATAGAGTCCCTTTAAAATATTTGGAAAAGACACCTAATGAGTTATGGAAAAGTAAGAAAGCTAGTTTAAAATATCTTGGAGTGTGGGGTGCCTTGCAAGGGTAATTGTCCATTAACATAAAAGGAAGAAATTAGGATTGAGAATTGTTGATACTCTCTTTCTAGGTTATGGTTATTCCACTACTGCTACGAGATTGTTATTAATAAAATCTAACATTGATGGTATTTTGGTGAATACTATAGTTGAATTTCGTGATGAACCCTTCTTTAAGGACGTGTTTCCAATGAAAGAAGATATTCTTAAAGCATTTCTAATAATGATCCCACTTGCACATCGAGTTTCATTCATAATCAAATAGAATGGATGAAAATGTGGGTCTTCTCCAGTAAAGTGGAGGAACCTAGAAGGAGTAAGCGTGCAAAGGTCTTCAAGGACTTTGGAAGTGATTTTATCACTTACAATGTTGAGGAAGAACATTTAACTTTCCGTTAGGCCATGAATTCTTCGGAGTCAAGGCACTGCAAAGGTGCTGTGAAAAATAAGATGGACTCTATTGTTTGTAACGGAACATGGGAGTTAGTTGATCTTCCTCCTGATATTCTACTATAGGATGTAACTAGATCTTCAAGAGAAAGTTGAACCCGGATGGCTCAACAGATAAGTATAAGGCTAGCCTGGTAGCTAAGGGCTTTAAGTAAAGAGAAGGCATTGACTAATTTGATACATATTCTACTAGTTCTAAAATGACTATAATCTAAATTCTTATAGCATTGGCATCCGCACATGGTCTTATCATTCATCAGATGGATGTAAAGACAACTTTTTTCATAATGACCTTGAACAAGAGATTTGCATGGATCAGCTGAGGGATTTGTTACTTCTGATAACGAAAGGAAAGTATATAAGTTTGTTAAGTCCATATATGGCCTAAAAGACGCACTTGTAAATTGGCACAAAAAATTTGATGAAACTATTTTATCTTTCATATTTTTAGTTAATAAAAGTGATTAATGTATCTACTATAAGTTAGAAATACTGAAAGTATTTTGTTGTGCTTGTCTATGGATGATATTCTATTGTTTGAACCCAATATTGAGATCATTAATGAGATAAAAAGTTTCTTGAAAAAACACTTTAAAATGAAGGACATGGGTGAAGCTAGTGTAATTCTTGGGATCAAGTTAACTCAGTCAACTGATGGAATAACCTTGTCACAACTCATTATATAGTGAAATCTATACTTCAGAATTATAGTTATTCAAATTTAAGAATTTCTAGTATGTCGTTCGATCCTAAAGTTGACCTTGATAAGAATAGTTCAAGGGTTCTTGTATCTTAATTACGGTATTCTCAAATTATCAAAAATTCGCAATATCTTGCTAATATAACTAGACCAGATATCTCTTATATTATATGTTGTCCAGTAAAGTAATTGTTTAAGGGGGGTTAGATATAATTACTAAACAAATCGATGTATTATGAAAGTAAAGTAAGAACATACGAATCAAATAACAGTTTGTATTGATCTTTAATAAACTGTTACAAAACTCTCTCAAGAACAATATTCTTAAGAGCTGCTAGGTTATGTGAATACTCGAGATAAGCACATACAAATAATAACCTATTCTGTGTTTATATACTACACAGCTACAATCAATCCTCTATCAATTACAAGATGTGTTATAGTATAATTCTAACACTTTCTGTACATATCAAAATCAACTATGATCCTATAAATCAGCATCTTCTGATTTATCTCGCAGTCCTCACTTATCCTCCAAGTCATTCTCAATGGATAGCCAGATCAACGGATATATGACGGAGCTTCAACGGATAATCATTTGTATATAGCAATGGATGACTGAAGATTGTCAACGGATGATAATGAAGCTTCCAAGGGATAATCATATCACAGTAGTTGATCATATCTTGATTGTTAGACAGATCTTAATTATCGACTTAGCCAGTTCTCAACAATATTCCCGAATTTATGCTTTGCAGAATAAGAATAAATTCTAAATAAAATTGTCTAGTACGAAAATCCAGATAGACGAAATATGTAGTGTAAAACTTACTTTGTTTTAGACTTTGATCTTCATATTTCTTGATAAATTCTGCAGTATCGCTGAATAAAAACTTTAACTCTGTCATCAATCTTTTTCAACAGATCTTCTAACTTGATCTTCAAATATTCTCATGCTTTCTTTTATCAGATAATTGATAGATATAAGCTCTCAGTTTTTGATTTGAGCTCTTTCTGTCATCATATCTTCCAGTGACACATAGAAAGTTTTTCTTCCACACTAGAAGAAACTGGTCAAAAGACATCGGTTATAAACCGATGTTAAAAGTTTTTAAAAGGGATGTCTTTGCATGTGTAGAGGTCCAGAGTTTTAGACATCAGTTTTAGACTAATGTCTAAGATACCAGTATACAACAATTCTAACTTAGAAATTGATGTCTTTTTTATAATATATTAATTTTAACACATGATCGCGATTTCAATAATAGTTTATCGTTTAATTTCTTTCAATTTAAGCATGTCACACACAAAGAAAAAAAAGACAAAGACAACGTTTATGAAAATTAGGACGTCGTAAATAAGTACTTTTAACATCTGTTAATTTATGAAATGATGTAAATTATAATATTAGACAGCATTTATGTAAACTTGTATTTACACTACGCCATAGATGGCCTAAATGAACATTTAAGTAGGGGTCTTAGATTATGTTAGTATATATGTGAAATTTTCACCCTATCACAATACCTAACATTATGCGGGATACTAAAGCTATAGTATTGTGTTGCCATAGGCCACTAAGGTGTTAGGTACAGGTAACCTGATATAATGTGTTGCTATAGACTAAGAATAAAAAATTAAATTTAAACCAAAAATTAAAGTTGTATTTAAAAATATTTTATTTGGATAAAATAATTCATTGATTTGTCTTAAAAAGTAAGATTATATCAAGTAATAATATTTTATTTGAATATAAAATTCATAAATTTTATTGTGTTACTACAAATTATGAAAAAAAGTAAATTTTAATTTTAACTTTATGAAAAATAATCGGTTAAAACTAAATGATGTTAAAAACTAATTTTAATTTTAGTATCAAAACTAATAATTAAATTTAATTTAAATCACTAAAATATATTTTTAGAAAATAACATTGTGTAATAAGCTTGCATTTTTTAAATTAGTTAAAGTAATAAATAATTAAAATATGTGCAGTTTCAAAAATATTATAATAATTATAAAATAATAAAAGAAAAGAAAATTAATTGGGCTAGGCTGAAATTATATATGTTGGGGGGCTAAAATTTGGACAGAGGAGGGAAGTGAAATTTTTGGACCAAACAAACGGGGAAATGACCCAAATTAGGGTTCTCTCCCCCTTCCCTCACTCGTCTCGTGGTCCAAATTAGTGTTCTCTCTCTGCTTCTTCACTCAATGTTTCTCTCGGTCTAAATTAAGGTTGAAGCTATGTTTAGATTGAATTCATGGGTCAACGAGATTAAATTGGAATTCAAGGTTCAATTAGGGTTCAAGCCTTGATTTCGATTCTAACATCTATCGCTCGATCTTCATTCATTTTGATTTTGAGGTATAATCATCACTTTAATGCCGTAAATTTAGGATTTTAAAAATAATATTGATGTGTGAAGGGATAGTGATAATTTTTTAAGGATTTATGTTCTTGTTTTGATTGTCCTTACTACCGTAATTAGTTGCTAGATGTTTATGTTTATTTTGGTGAATAATATGACTTAAATTTAGGGATAAATGGTAGTAGTATCAATGATTTTATAAATATAAATGATACCATAATACTTTTAAATTTAGGCTTAAATTTACAAGAGGTTTTTTTTAGCAAATGAATGTAAATTTCTAGGCCAATTTGGTATTTAGATTGCTAATTTGTCTTCTCCAGAATGGTGTCTTCAAACGATATGAAACTTGATGAGTCATGTGTAAAGCTACAATATCTATTTGTTAACGATCTTAACAATCTAAATTGTTGACTTGCATATGCCTATTACTTGGTACAAATTTTGGTATATGGCAGATAACCTCTTTCTTTGACAGCTTAAAAGTATCATAGCTATCAACAACATCTTCGCTCTTGTTCTTTTTTGCATCTCTGGGTCTTATAATACAAAGTACAAAGTATGGAGATCTCCTCCCCTACCTAGTTCGTCTGTACTATGTAGATAACTACTTAAAGAAACCAAATGACCTTGTTTTTTTCAATGCCTGCTTCCATTAGATGTTAAACAAGTCACTGCTATTGATATGATGTTGCGGTGAATATCAATTTGTTAATTTTTGTAGGATCTAGACCTGCATGATATAAATAAAGTAGTAAAACTGTAATATGATTCATATTAAAGAAAAAGATACTACCTGTATGGTGTTTTACTTAATAGTTAATAATAAATTGATGATATTGTTCGCGGCTTGATTATTAAAGGCACGTCCAAGGAATTTATGACAATCTGAATGACAGAATGAAGCAAATGCACGGTTTAGATGTTGATCCAGTTACCGATATAGTTATTTGATGTGGTCAGACCGAGGCATTTACCGCGACAATGTTTGCAAGTAGGCTTTTTATTGTTGTACATTTATCTTTTGCTAGTGGATTTCTAGGAATTTATCTAAATTGGGTTTTGTTTTCACAGTAATTAATCCAGGTGATGAATTAATATTGTTTGATCCTTCATTTGAAACATACTCCCTCTGTCCCTCCCATTTGTTTACACTTTCCTTTTTTGGATGTCCCTTCCAATTGTTTACATTTCAAAACTTTCCAAAAATAGTAAGATTTTTATTATTTTTAAAATAACTACATCCACTACTTCTCTCCACTATACCTACTTTATACATATAATATTAATCGGTCCCACTACTTTACTCAATTTTTTAACTTTCCTCCACTATTTTATCATTTTTCTTAAACTCCGCGCCCCACCCAAATGTAAACATTTGGGAGGGACGGAGGGAGTATGATACATGTATAACTATGGCAGGAGGAGTGCCAATAAGTTTCTGGGAATCATTTGTTAGTTAATACGACCGATTTATGTGTTTTAACTTGGATGTGCATGCCCAATGGCTTTAATTGATTATTAAGATCAATATTGTAGGTATATGTTTCCCTTGAGCCGCCTTGCTAGACATTAGATGCAGAAAAACTTATGAAGTTTTTTACTGCAAGGATAAAACCTATGGTATTGAACATGTCTGCATAATCTTGTATATTTGTAATTTTTCGGTAAATTGAGGAAGGTTACAGTTGTATGAGTTTGCATAGTACTGCACAATAGAGAACATCATTATTGCAAGAATGAACAATATATAATCTGGAACAAATTCACTTGCTAACAAGGCTTAGTGACAGATTATTCTAACCTTAAATGCTGAATGTATATGTTGATCGCCGTTTATTTGCAAAGTCGTCTTCCTGAAAATCTTTGTTGCTACTAGATGCATGCTGTTGAACCAAGGAACTACGAGAGATTTTTGTTTCTTTCTTGTAAATTTGAAAACAACGGGAGATAGCATGGTACTCAAGAGGCATTTATTTGTTTGAAGTAATAGTATTTATTGCTAAGAAGTATTTTCAAGGGTTTGGTCACCAAGCTTAACATATACCTGCTCCTTTGATTTTGTCTTTGGGATGATCCATAGTACCTCGAACGCAAAAGGATGAAGAAGGAAAAGAAGCACAAGCAGCAACTGGGTAAGCCTAGGAGCAGGGAGACAACTCCATCTCTAGCAGCACTCTGTGATACTCTGTGATACTAGAGAACTTGTTGGTACTAGATGTATTTTACCAAACTTGATTCCATTATATTGTAATAATTCATGTGTTCATATTTATGATTTAAATTGAGTTATTAATGTAATTATTTTTGGAGTATCTCAATTTATTTTTAGATTTAAACTATTTGACTATTATGATTATATTTATAAAAATAAAAGAAAAAAAGAACAAAACAAATTATTGAATATGAATTTTTAAGAATTATTTATGTGGGCCCCATTGTGGGGCCCAAATTTATGAAAGAAATTCTAAGATCTGTTGCAACACATTACGTATGTATGTTACTATAGAGACCAAAGTACGTTGCTATTTAGATCTATTGTAACAGGATTTGCTGTGTTGCAATAGAGTAGCTTCTATGTTGCTATAGATACATATACTAACTAGCTACGGGTCAACATAGCTTTGATGTTGCCTTAGCCCTTTTTGGGCCTTTAGAAACATTTTTTCGTGTCTATAGCAACACAATTAGGGTGTTGCTTAAAGCAATCTATGGCATAGTGTTAAGATAACATTTGAAGTGTTATTAAAGATGTAATGTAACATCGGTAATCTTAAACTAAATTGATGTTTTGTTTATAAGAGACATTGGTTTCTATATAATAAGTTGATGTCAAACCTCCGATAGGATATCAGTTATTTGTTAGGTTTGACTGGTATATGAATCCTGTTCTTGCATACATATAAACCAAAACAATATCACAATAGCCAATTCTATTTTCATCAACATCTAATACCACCAGTTTTTTAAGATCCAAACATCCAATATATTAGCACCATTTTACATCCAAACATCCACCGAAATTAAAACATCTACATTATGGCCATAATTACACATAATTAGCTTTTACCAATATACAAACATCTACATTACAAACTTTAAGTCCGAAATTACTACAAATGCTCCAACTTTATAATTTACTTTTACTTTGGCTGCAACACATGTTATACACGGAACATGTGTTAAGTTTTACTTAGTATAGATAATTATTGTCCCTTACGTATTTCAAAGGCTGCAACTATTGTCAACATTGAGATACCCGGAGGGCCAGGAGAATTTTATGCTTTCTCATATATATTTCAAAGGAAAGCAAATGTGTCTCCAAGGAATTAGGTGAGTGCTTCTGAAGCAACTTTAAATAATTTATGGCTTCCAACAAAGGGTCTTCGACCTACAACAATATATTTACTTCCCAATACAATTGCTCAAGGCATGATACACAATATTCATTTTATCAAAATTTTGCAATTGAAGAGGAGTCCAGGGTGACCTGCAACAGCTTTTTTTCATGAGGATCTGGATTACCTAGTTCAACATGCGACATCCCTGCTTTTGAGACATTAACACTTGATTCCTCAGTTTTTACTTCTGCCTCCTGGAAAAACCGAAAATTAGAAAATAAATTGAACATAGAGGAAAGAAAACTAATAAGTTACGTGAAACATTTGAAATACTTTCTTAGCTCGCGCTTCTGTCATTCTCTGTCTTTGCCTCGTCTTCTTCAGCAGCAGATTTTAGAGGGGCATCATACAGATTTATATAGCATCTGCAGCTTAACTTAATTAATAAACATGTAAAACTAGGAATGCAATTGTGATTGATCAGCGGACTTTCTTGATTAGTATGATCAGCTTGCAGCATGCATTTTACACAGTAACTATTTGCAGCATTCCTTTTACACAGTAGCTATTTGCCTCTTAAACTAGCTATTTAACATCAAGCACACTCCAGTCTTGTAAATCATTTACACCCTGTTCAAATGGTACTTAAGTACCATGATCCGCATGATTAAGCATTTATTAAAATGTTAATAAATAATACTAATTACAAACAATAAGGAAGTAGAATTTTATTTAGACTTTGAAGCAGAGGCATTTTTTTAAAAGCCTTAATAGATTAAAGAGCAATACATAGCCTTTACATAGAGATTACTAGCTTGGTGTCTTACAATTGATCTGAGACTTTGTTGGCGCTCATTTATTGTCATCTGCCTCATCTTACTGTTACTTCTCAATCTAAACATTCTTTTTACCATATTAACAAAACATAGCATTTTAGAATTAATTAATTTCCTTTTGGAACAAAAGAGGACAATGATCAGAAACAGAAAATCCAAAATCTGATTCCATCCATAATGACTAAGTAATCTTACAACAAAATGATGCCAAACTTATAAGATAGAAAATTGTTATTATAAAATAGGCTTACACTGCCAAACTTTTACTAGTGAACTCTTTAATTTCATAGAAAGAACATAGAGTTCAGACCTTAACAGAAGAAACCAACACCCAAACTCAATAAACTCCCAGATTTATAGAGAAAAACAAGAAAGTTTGTACAAAAATTTGAGGAAACATTAACCCAACCTTATTAATTAAAGATGGGTTCAACTAATGGTAGAAAGAAAATCAAGAAATTGAAGACGTGTTGAACTAAATATGCTTCATTTATACTTAATTGAAATTAGGGTTTATATATAAGTTCTTAGAATGGGGTTCTGTTGTGAAATTGTAGGTAAATACGGGGTTGAACCTTGAAGAGGGAGAGGGAGAGGGAGAGGGGAGGGAGATAGAGAGAGAGAGAGAGAGAGAGAGAGAGACTGGGGAGGGTGAAGTGAGGTGAGGGAAGAAGAAAGGGGGATACATACAATTGTTCTCTCGCTATTTTTTTGTTTATTTTTAAATTTGAGATTAGACAATATTTATGTTTTAAACCGATGTCTATAAATCCTTTAACATTATTTAAAAATCAAATGATGTTAAAAAACCTGTTAATATCGGTGGCTTTTCAGACCGTTGTTAAAAGGGTGATGTCTTTTACTCTGTTTCTTGTAGTGCCATCAGGATTCATGCTTATATGCCTCTTAGTAAGAACATTTTCAATGACAGCTCCTTATTTCTTCATGTTGACTTCTTGCCCTCTGAAATTTATGTATGTAGGAACATATGATCCAAATAATATTGACCATCATCCAGTATCCTTCTTCTGTTATTAACAAGAATCATGTTTGACCATAACCTTGAAGTTTCATCTTCAACTCTTAGCAAATAGTGAATGTATTTCAATTCCTTTGTACACATGATCATCAGTTCATCAAGTGAAAGAACTTGAATTTGATCATTTTGTAATAAGAGTAAGATCTTCTGTTTAGATTCAGATCCATTATGTTTGTCAAGTATAATCTTCACAGCTTCAAGTTTATTTAGATGATCAGCAGTTACTTTCGGACCAAGACTATCAACAAGTGTGAAGTTCAAAACTTTAAGTTGACAAGTTTAGCTTCATGATGTCATATTCCGGCTCTTGTGAATGGTTCAATCAACTTGAGATTCGTGGCTTGTACTAATCAAGACTTCTTATCTCCCATGGTATTAGAACCAAGTAAACCATCCATACTTATTCCTCCAGGAGTAAAGCTCAATTTATCATTAAAAATGAGATCAACATTTTTTCTCCATTTGTATTTATTCTTGATCTTTAGAAATACTTGAGCTCTCCTTTTCTACTCTTTCATGTAACATCTTCATATTTGTACTCCTCCAGCTATTCCTCTCACATCTTTTAAGCATATTCTTGTATACTTGATCTGCTTTGTCCACATCAATTCTGATTTTTCCTTCATGTGCCCTTTCTTCTCTGTCAAAAACCATTTCTTCTTTCTTGAAGTTTTCAGCATTGACAGCTTCTACATAAGCAGAGAGAATCTGTAAATCTATCCGAAATGAAACTTCTTCTTCTTCAGTTTTCACAAATCGGGAATTATTATCACTCAATCAATGTCAGCAAAAGAATCAGAACTTGTAATTTTGTCATCAGGAATTGAACTAGGAATAACAAGAAAAGCTTCTGTATTAGATCCATGTGATCTATACTTAGAGACTTGAGTTGACTGTGTCTTTTGATTTTGAATTCTAGTTCCAGTTTGAACTTTCACTGCATCAGAGGTCTCCTTCTCTTGTTTGTCACCATCATCATCAGAATTGGTATTTCTCCTCAAAATTGATTCAGGTTGACATTTTTTCTTTGATAATTTCTCCCCCTTTTTGGCATCTAAACTTTGTAAAAGAGAGAGAATAGCATCCAACTTTGAATTTGTAGCATTTTGACCAGCTTCCAAAGCTGTCAGCTTCTCAGACATGTGATCTTCTTTTGCTTCCAGGCTAAACACTCTCTTTGTCAAACCACAGTGTTTATATGTACCTTTAATAATCACAGAAAGATCAGCAATCTCTTATCTAAGATCAACATTATCTTGCTTGAGGGCAGAGACAGAAGAACGCATTCCTTTGACTAACACTATAGTGGATTTGATAGATGCTCTCATATCAGAATTTGAAACTAATTGGACAGCATGATCAGCTAAAGTCTGAGCAGATTCAACAGAGATTTTCTCACTAGATAATCTCCCAGAATGATTCCATTCATGAGCCCTATGAGGATGAAGAGTAGGAGCATGAACAAATGATGAACCAAAATTAGACAATCTAGATGCGTCAATACAAGCTTTCAGAGCAGCAGTATCAAGATTAGCATCATCAGAATCATCATGATCACCAAAAGATTTCTCAGGAATATCAGAATAAGAATTAGGAACTAAGCCTTTGAGCTTTAAATCAGGATTTGACTTAGAAGGCTTAGTTACATGTGTAAATTGTGTAAGAAAAGAACCATGAGTACCTAAATCTCTCTGTTCTTTTAAACTAATCTCATCACTTCTCTCACATATATTACTTTCAATAGTAATATTTTTCTCACTATTTTCACTCTTTTCTACCTCTCCTTTTGTCCAGTTCAAGAGACTACATCTCAATAATTCTGTTTTTCTCTAAATCTTTTCTGACAAACTCACTAGAAAGGCTCAACTCTCCAGAAAAAGAAGAAATAAGAGATGGAAAAGAAGAGTGGTCTGGATTCATATAAATAGAGGTAGTCCTATCAATAGGTCTATTCATAATCATTCTCTCAGATAAGATAGAGTGTAAAAGATTTATACCTTGAGCAGTAGAAACCATTGGTATGGCCGTGAGTGGGTGTGCCAAGATGGCTTCGGTCTTATCTTGAGAAGTGATCAGTACATCTGGATTTATAGAATCAGGAACATCTTCGTCAGGACTTATCCTTGTGTCAAGAATTTGCTGGTTGTTAGGAATTGACCCCATATTAGGATTTGATACTAAGTTTGCAATAGTACTTTGAACTGTTGGTTCTTGTGTGACTTGAGGTGTAGAAGCTTCTTCAATCCTTTGAACTGGAGGTTCTTGTGTGCTTCCCTCAAAGATAGGGTCGTTGATAATAACATCCAATCCAACAATGTCCTTTTATTAGCTTCCCTGTCTTGTACTTTCTTCAGAATATCATTAGCCACATAAATATTACTTTCTTGAGCAATGTCAGGAATAGTCAAATGTGATATTATGATTGCACCTACACTTTGAGCAGGTGGTTCTTGTGTAGCTGGGGCATTAACAGGTGCATCTTCACTTTGAGAAGATGGTTCTTGTGTATTGTAACCCTTCTGTGGTGATTGAAGTTTGGTATTTTAAGTTTGAAAAACCGTGGAAGTCTGTGATTTTCTCTTGATAGACTTCTGCAGACAAACTTCCATAGCAATTTCAACTATCTTGGCTGCTTGAGATTTAGTAACTGTCTTATCAGGAATTATCACTGTCTTGTCAAGAATTGCTTGAGACCTGTCAGGATTTAACAGTGACTTTTCAGGATGTGTAGATGCCTGATCCAGAGCAATAATAACCAACACTTTAAGACCATCTGATTTATTTTGAACCTTTTCTACTGCATTCATCAGTCTCCTTTTCTTAGGCTTAGCAGCTGCAATAGAGCTTTGGTCTTGTTCTGCATTAGCACCAGTAACCTTCACTAGTCTAACAGGCATCTTGAATACAATTGGACCATCACTGTCACTCTCAGTGTCTGATGGTTCATCAATCAGCTTAACACCAACTCTAATTTTCCTTTTCCTTCTGCTTACATTCTCCTTAATTTTTGTTACTGATAAAACATTTTTCTTCCTTGCTCCACCTTTTTGCTCCAAAAATTTATGTAAATATGAGACAACCTTTAGACTTTATTGTCTCTGAGATACATCAGTCTTAGCTATTGTCTTTGATTTTGCAACTGATTCCTTTTGAGAAGAATCAGAGGTGATAGAGTGTTTCGATTTAAGTGAAGAAAAATAGACACTTTGGTCAGAAATAGGGTAGGATGTGCCCTATTCCACACTGTCAGTATTTGGGAAACTATACTTGTAAGGCATTTTGTTAGACAAAAATACCCACAATTCTTGTGGTAAAATTGTTCCTCTCCTAAAAATATCTTTCTTTTTTGCTAAATCAGTCTAAGATTTAAAATTGATTTGAAAGATCCTCAGAAGTTCATTTGTTTCAAAACGTTCACCGGGTAAAAGATATGTAAAAATTGATTGTAAAAACCTATTATAGCCAACACCACTTTGTTGTAATCAGAAAACATTGTGTAATATCAAATGAATCATGTCATAAACCCGTGTTCTTGATCGTCCTTTTTAAATAAAATCAGGTCTTGTCCATCACTAGCTGAGATAAATTTGCAATCCAAAATCAAGAATTTAATCATGATTTCTTCCCCTCAGCATTTGTATTAATGAATTTATTAGAAAAATAAAGAATCTCATCAGCATTGTTCAATCAGTCAGACATTGACAAATCATTAATAATGTAAACCACATGATTAGATCCATGCAAAACTCCCCATGTAACTGTACTGTTTGTTCCTGATTGAATAGATCTCCACTTCTCTCCCTCAACTTGTGCATTATCATCAGGATTTGCCTTCTTTCCTGATTTAAGATTTTTTCCCCAAGTACAACATTTTCATGATTACATTCTTCTCTCACCAAGTCATAAAGATTATTGAAGTTGAGATGAGAAGTTTTAGGACCATCAGTATTTGCATAAAGTTTGGCTTCATAAATGTTTCCATGTCTATAAGCTTTGAAAACAGTTTTCTTTGTGATCTTATGAACTACTTCATAGTGCGTATCATATAACACGACAAAGAAACCCATGTCAGTAATTTGACTAATGCTCAACAAGTTGTGCTTCAGTCCATCTACCAGAGCTACGTTTAAGATGATGACATTTCCAATGATTATATTGCCATATCCCAATGTTTTTCCTACATTTCTATCTCCATAGGAAACCATTGGGCCAGCCTTCTCCTCATATTCTGACAACGGGAATTTAGTTCCAGTCATATGTGCTGAACAGCCATTGTCCACGACAAGCACATTCTTTTTGTTTCCCTGTAATCAGAAATATGGAAATCAGTCATAAATTTTTATGAACCTGCGTTTGTTGGGTCCTTTTAGACATCTTATGTATTTTTGCATTAGTAGATTTCTTGTCAGGATTTGATCCATTAGGAATTACTCCATCAGGATTTATCTTGACATTTTTAACTCTATAAGATCTATGCACATTCAGTTTAGCAGTTCTATTTAAAATAGCAATTTTATTTAATATTGGTAAAGGTTCAAAATTATTGTTATAACGACTCGTATATTTTTTTCGCCTTATTTAAATATGTAATTATTGAATAATTAGATAAGTAAAATATGTGTATGGGTTCTGTCAGTCGTGTGTTATTTTATTATTGGTTATGTGTGGTTAGTGGTTTACGAGAATTTTTTGTATAATTGTTTGCTGAGATGTATTGTCTCGTTATTACTTTTAAAAGTGGTTTTATGGCAGATTTATTTGCATAAATATTTGGATTGTTTCTAAAATTGTTTTTATGATTTTATAATTGCAATAATTATTATTAGGATTTTATAAAATTTAGAGATCAATATTTCATCAATTATTTAGCCCTGTATGATTTTCTGATTGCATTTATTCGAAAATACGTATTTAATTCTAAAATTGTTCAAAAAAATTATGAAACTCATATTTATTGAAGTTCGGAATATTTCGAGAATTTTAAAATTATTTTGGGAATTTTTGGGAATAATTTCACCCCGCGTTGATTCGTTTAATTGCAAAAATCGGGTATAAATTGTATTTCAAAAATTGTTTTAAAATTTTGAAATAAATGTTTTTATTAACTTCGGGATATTTGTAACATTTTAAAAGTATCTTCGTGATTTTCTGAATTTATTTTAAATACAGCTCGGCTCGTTAAATATGAAATGCGGTACGAGTTGCGTTTCAAAAATGCTCTACAAATCATGAAAATTTTATTTTATGGACTTTTAAATATTTAGAGATTTTTGGTAGTAAAATTTCAATTTTTTTGAAAATTTTTAAAGAATAGTTGATACATAAATTAAACGAGAAACGAATCAGAAATTTGTATAATTGTGAGCCCGAACACGTGTAAAACAGGCAGGCTCTAAATTTTCAATTGCCTGAAACGTGGCAGGCTGTGATTTTTTATATTATTTTATTTTATTAACCTCATCCCCCCCTCTCTCACCTCCTCCACCCTCCCTTCTCAATCTCTCTCTTCGAACTCTCTCTCGGTTCTCTCTTTGTTCCTCTCGATCTCCCCTGTGTTCTAATCCCTCCTTCACTCCTTTATTTTTCTCTTATTCCTTCTTTTTTTTTTGGTAGGTATCCGGCAGCTTGGATTTTCCGGCCATCTTGGCTGTTTGCTCCGATTTTTTGCTTAATTGCTATATATATATATGGGTTGTATGTATACATAAGTTGGGTGGAGAGTATTGTTGTGTGAATTGATTCTGTGCTTTTGTTTTCTTGGCTCTCGCCGCCCCTCGCCGGAAACGGTGAGGATGGTGGTGGCGCGTGGCCGCTGACTCGCGGTGTGGTCTCATGTTGCCTGTGTTGTTGCGGTTTTTTATATGATGTTAAACTGAAATTATTCAAAAATATTATTGAAAATCTCGAATGAAAATCTATATTATTTATTCGGACTATTTTAGTAAGAATTTCGAAAAAAAAATACCGAAATTATTAAAGTTAGTTGCGAGAGTATTTTAAATCGATAGGATTTGTTTGGAAACCCGACAAGTATCAGGCACCAATAAATCTTATCGCCGTCGGCGATGAGCCTCGGCGAGCCTACGGTGGACGGTGATGACGCGGTTCTGAGTCCTAATATTTTAAAATAAATAAAACTAGTGTTCTATTTTTATTACAAATCGAATTAGTTAATTAGTAAATATTGTATTATTGAATTGTATCGGTGATTGGGATATTTGGAATGGAATGGTGATTTATTGTAGTTGTTATTGTTGTGACGTTGATTTATTTTTCGGCGGGTAGTCCGATAATCAAAGGAGACGCTGCCTGATAAACAAACTACGGAAATATGAGAGCTTATCTGATGATTATCGGGACATCGAGCGAATGTATATATATATATTTTATACAAACTTGATTGTATGTTGTGGTGAATATTTTGGTCAAAACCCACTAACCCTAATTTCGTAAAATGACGAGTATACGTATTTTCTGAAAACGAACACTAAATCGATTTTCGAGAACGTGAACCCTAACTGATGCGTGTATTACAATAATATGTATAATTACGAGTCGGGATTTTATATCGTATGGGTAGGTTTGTTAGCGAAGATATGTCAAGCATACCTAGACGTCTAACATAGAGTGTTTTGACCCTGTAGGTTCTAGTCGGGAAACTGAAAGTGACATTGGGCTAAAGATAACCTAGTAATCAGTTGGCAAGTGCAGCAAGGTTCCCAAACAAAGGACCCGAGTGTTAAAGTCGGATCCAGGATAGTCAACTAGTAAGGCGATAAAGTTGAGCGTCCAAGTCAGTCCAAGGTCAATCGGTGTTAGTTGTAAAGCTCTGCAAGGCAAGTACCCCTGACCATTCTTTTATGGTTCAGTATATATGAATAACTAATGTTTTAATCTCATAATGGTACAGAAATGTTTTAAGTTACGTATCCCCTGTATCTAGAAATGTTGTTTAAAATATGTTTTGGGGAAAAGTAACTTGTAAAAGGACCTATAAACGTGATTAAAATGAAAAGAAGTTTTATATAGTGTGTTGTGACAGAATGGTTTTAAAAAGAGATAGGTGTTAGTGATTTTGGAAACTGGATAAAGAGAATGTTTTGATTCACCTATGTCGTGAAAAGTTTTGATCCACCTATATCGTGGAATGTTTTGATCCACCTCTGTCGTGGAACTTTGGAAAGAGGCAAAAAGGGAATTCAATTGATCTATTAGAATTGAGTAGGCGTAAGTGGGTAATTCAGTTGGGCGCTCTGTTTAACCGATTAGTCCAGCGTTGGGGAAAAGACCTAGCTAGTCTTTTCCCAAGTTCTGAAACACTTTTTTTATTCTGGATGGCCGTTAATCGCTGTCCGGTGAGGGTAGACTGATCAGCTATCTTCACCCATTGAATGTCCAATACATTTGATTGATTCGGTTTTCAAAATTGTTTAACAAATTAACTTGTTGAGAAAAATGATTTCAGAATGAAATAGCATTCTAAGATTTAACTCTGGTATTTATACACAGCACACGATTGATATTGTTATTTTTCAGAGCATGCTAGTTTTGAATATCTAGTTTATGAATGTTTACAAGGTTTTGCAAATGAGCTATAATCTCTATTCATGTCACTGTTTTATCGTATACTGTTTTACTTGTTATTCGTATAGTGGTACTGCTGATCAATTGATTATTCACCCTTGCAGAATGTTTTATATATGTATTCCAGATGCCTAGGAGATTCTTCCGCGGTAGTCATGGCAGAGTTCCAGTGCCTTCCGTGTTAGGCTCCTCTGAGGTAGTTGTGTTAGACCAAGGATGGTCTGTTGAGTTGTTGTATTAAGATAATATCGTTTAGATTGTTTGTAGTAGGTTGTTTTTATAGCAGATATAACCTAATTCATACTTAAACCTTGAAATGGTCTTGGTAAAGGGGTCGTGGTTATGTATAGCTAGTGATTTGAGTTATATTATTTTTATTATTGTTGTTAGTGACGTCAACTTCTGACCCCGGGGTTGAGGCCGTCACAGTTGGTATCAAAGCTACAGGTTTGAGTCTCTAATTTAGGATAGGAGTAGAGTCAGAAGAGTTTAGTAAGGTTTATATATAGATGTGAGTCACCAACTCAATCAGAGGAGCGAGTCTATGAGTTCAGTCAAGGGTTTCGAAAACGTAATCCTGACGTTTATTGAGGATTGGTTGGATCTGCCTTAGCCTAGAATACATCTCCTTCGTATATATATTATTGGTAAGCTTCGATAGATATTTTTAGTTTTCCTCCCGAGAAAAAATGAGTCTGATCGCGAGAATTCAGCTTTTGCGCGGATCCTTGGTGTGTCAGTTACAGAGACACCCATATTATCCCTAAAAATAGCATTTTCGACATCGAGGGATGTTGATGGACCAAGTGTGTGACCTCGGTGAGTTCGGACAATATGATAATAGTCGATGGCTGCTATGACAGCCAAGTTCCGTAAAGTACGGGGATCAGTACTGTTGTTATATTTTAAATCATATACGCATTTCTTGAGACACCTTTTGCTTCCAGAATAATTATTTACCATCTAATAAGATGCTTGTTTATCCCTAAGAAAGTCAAACTTGAAGCAAGTGACTTAAGGTTCTGTTGATTTATCATAAATCAGATTTTCCCTTCCTATTTGTGAATTTTCTATCTAAACATCGTTTCTTTCCTCAGTGATTATTTCGGTTGATTGGGGAAAACAATGCATATGATTTGACTATTTGTTTGTATGACAAAGGGTCTGTTGGGATGCCACCGATTTTGTATTGTGAACTGTGCGATACTAAGACTGGCCATCTTATGTACTCGTATGGTTGCTCTCAGTCATACCTACATTTTCTTCACTGTATCTTCTTATTCGATTCACTTGATTTGGAAATTTCATTTGATATTCTGTGTTAATGAATTTATGCGATTAGATGGTCCTCGTTATTGAGAGCAAATAAGAGTGACTGTCGGGAGGAACGAGAGTCCTATATCAGGATATTATTTAAGAATAATGGTAACCGCGAGAGTTCAGGATCTAATGATGGAGTTATAGCTTGAGGAAAAGTAAATCAGTGATTGATGAATCGCTTGTGGGTTAAAAGAAATCATCTATAGAGAAATGGTTGGTTGAAATTTGGACTTTGGTGCCTAGAATAGCCCAGCGTTCCTTAAATTGACCTGATTTATCAGTTTGTTCAATGTAATTGGTGGTTGATATAGCCAGCCAAGTCTTGTAGTATATTAAAGTTGATGTGGTAATTGAGTAGTGAAAGGAAGTTAGTCAGTTGCTATTATATTAAGGAGTCGTGCGACGGTGTTTAGTTTCTTTGTGTTTTAGTTTTCCTGGACTGTTGTTGATTCTGCTACTGTCATTGTTGTTGTGATTGTTAGTACTGTTAATCTAGATTTCTTTTGTAAATGGACCCCGATATTAAAGACATGGGTATTGTGATTGGGCAGCATTTTCCTGATACAGATGCACCATTTAAATAGTGATATCTTTTGTAAAATATTTTTGTTATGTTTTGAATAAACTCATTTATATATTTCAGGAAGATGCCACCCAAGAAAGCTACCCAGTCTAAAAAAAATAGTAGTAGTTTTGCGGAGGGTCCAACTATAAATGAAATTCTAGACTTGTTGTGCCAGCAGCAGCAACAACATTTGTAGCTAATCCAAGAGGTTCAGCAGCAGCAACTACTATTGCAGCCGCCACAACGAGGAGTAAACCAAAGTACTAATTTCAAATCTTTCCAGAGTTTTAAACCTCATGAGTTTAAAGGTGAACCTAATCCAATAGTTGCTGGAGCATGGTTAAAAGAGATGGAGAAAGTTTTCAATCTTGTCCAAGTAGGTGAGAATCGTAAGACTGATTATGCAAGTTACTTCTTAAAGGATAAAGCGAATTACTGGCGGGAGTCAACCAGAGCGTTAGAAGGAGAAGGCCCTGTTCCATGGGCTAGATTTACTGAATTGTTTTTGGAAAAGTATTTCCCAGATTGTGTGCGGATTCAAATGGAGATTGAGTTTCTAGAGTTGAAGCAAGGCGATAGAAGTGTAGCTCAATATGAGGCTAAGTTCACACAGTTGGCTAGGTTTGTACCAAATTATGTACGCTCTGAAGCTCAGAAGGCAAGAAGGTTTCAACAAGGATTGAAGCAAGAGATTCACAGCGGAGTTGTGGCGTTGCAACTCAAGACGGATCCTTCTGTAGTTCAGGCCGCCTTAGTAATTAAAATTAATCAGAAGTTAGCTGCTAAAGAAAAAGAAGATAAGAAGCGGAAGATAGATGATGTGGAAGGAGCATCAGGTCAAGAAGGATCTAGCCAGAAGTCTCAGAAAAAAATTGGAAAAAACAAGAATAAAGAATATAAAGGGAATAGTTTTTCTTTAAACATGATTGGTAACACCTCAGTCAGCTCTAACCAAGCCAAATCGGTCAAGTCACCTATAACGGAGTGTAAGAAATATGGTAAAAGGCATGGTGGAAGGTGTAAGGCAAATACTGAATGTTTCAGGTGTGGACAGAAAGGACACTACACGTCAGAATGTAAGGTGGAAACCCCAGGAGTCACCTGTTACAACTGTGGCAAGGTGGGGCATGTTGCCAAGAACTATAGAAGTATTTCCTGAGATAGCATGGGAGGTAGTGCATCAAAAGGTTTGACGTCCAGTGCATCCAAGGCTAAGACTTATAATATGAGTAAAAGATCAGCTGCTCAAGACCCTAACAAGGAACCAGGGCACTGATTGATTACCAGAAGAAGCGAATAGTAATATCTACGGAAGCTAACAATAGGATGAGTATCCAAGGTGTATTCCATATTTTGCACTAATATGGGCTATAGAAAAGAAGAATGGATGTATGATGTTACGTGCTGATTATTAGAAGTTTGAAAAGTTGACGAAAAGAAATAAGTAATCCCTGTATAGAACTGATTTCTATATGATTCAATTAAAAGAACATGTTGGTTCTTGAAGGAAGACCTAAGGCCAGGCTACCGTCAGTGGAAGGTTAAGGCTGAGGTCATACTAGAGACCCTGTTTGGAATGAGAGGGGGACATTGCGAGTTCGGGTGATTTTATTTGGATTAACAAATGCAATAGTCATGTTTAAAGGTTTATTGAACAGAGTGTATGAGAAGCACTTGCATAAGTGTAATTGTATTTATTGATAACATCCTCAGCTATTTAGGATTTAGAAAATCCATAAAGAACGCCCAAGGATTTCCCTACGAAGGTTGAATAGGGAGCAGCTGTATGTTAAGATTTCAAGGTATGAATTTTGGTTGAGATTACCAAAAGATTATGGTACCTATTAACGACTACTCAAGCAAGACCAGTGTAGTAAAAGATATGTAATTAAGATCCCTGAGGAACTAACAAAAGAATCGGAAAGAGTAAGGATTGAAGTTTGAACAATTGAAGGTGAAAATAAGCTTCTGTATGAAGTTTATCTCAGTCTAAATTGATTGAAAAGATAAAGAAATTGTCAGGTCCTGGACTAGTTTACTAAATCGTAAATACGGAATTTTAATTTGAGAAAGGTTAAAACTAACTCATGATATACAAAGGGCGAATGAGGATTCGTGTCGGAAGGATATAGAGATAAAAGTTGGAACATTAATATCGCTGGAAGTTTCGCCTTGGAAAAGAAATAGTAAGATTTGAGCATAAAAGTAAGCTAAGCCCTAGGAATTTCGGATCGTGTGAGGTATTGAGGGAAGTAAGTAAAGTTGTCTATAAGCTAGCGTTGTTGCCATAGCGGTAGCATACTCCTAGTGTGTTTTGCATCTTTGTATCAAAGTAATATATTGTTTATTTAATTAAAACAGAGTGTATGACCCAATTTAGATCCTAGATCATAGAAAGCGAGACCTTAGGAATAAGTCTATTCTTATAGTAAATATGCTTTGGAGAAATCCCCGAGTGGAAGAGTCCACTTAGGAGTTAAAGTCAGATATGCTTGACAAATATCCTCACTTGCTTAGTTAGATCAGATTCTGAGGACATAATCTTTTTAAGGGGGGAAGGATATAATGACTCGTATATTTTTTTTGCCTTATTTAAATGTGTAATTATTGAATAATTAGATAAATAAAATATATGTATGGGTTCTGTCAGTCGTGTGTTATTTTATTATTGGTTATGCGTGGTTTGTGGTTTACGAGGATTATTTGTATAATTGTTTGCTGAGATGTATTGTCTCATTATTACTTTTAAAAGTGGTTTTATGGAAGATTTATTTGCATAAATATTTGGATTATTTCAAAAAAAATTATGATTTTATAATTGCAATAATTATTTTTGGGATTTTATAAAATTTAGAGATTAATATTTCATCAATTATTTAGCCTTGTATGATTTTCTGATTGCATTTTTTTGAAAAATCTGTATTTAATTCTAAAATTCTTCAAAAAAATTATGAAACTCATATTTATTTAAGTTCAGAATATTTCAAAAATTTTAAAATTATTTTAGGAATTTTTGGGATTAATTTCACCCGCGCGTTGATTCGTTTAATTGTGAAAAGTGGGTATAAATTGCATTTCAAAAATTGTTTTAAAATTTTGAAATTTATATTTTTATTAACTTCGGGATATTTATAACATTTTAAAACTATCTTCGTGATTTTCTAAATTTGTTTTAAATACAGCTCGGCTGGTTAAATATGAAATGCGGTACGAGTTGCATTTCAAAAATGCTCTACAAAACATGAAAATTTTATTTTATGGACTTTTAAATATTTAGAGATTTTTGGTAGTAAAATTGCAATTTTTTTAGAAATTTTTAAGAATAGTTGATTCGTAAATTAAACGAGAAACGAATCAGAAATTTGTATAATTGCGAGCCCGGACACGTGTAAAACAGGTAGGCTCTAAATTTTTAATTGCCTGAAACTTGGCAGGCTGTGATTTTTTATATTATTACATTTTATTAACCCCTTCTCTCACCTCCTCCACCCTCCCTTCTCAATCTCTCTCTTCGAACTCTCTCTCGGTTCTCTCTTTGTTCCTCTCGATCTCCCCTGTGTTCTAATCCCTCCTTCACTCCTTCCTTTTTCTCTTATTCTTTCTTGTTTTTTTTTGGTAGGTATCCGGCAGCTTGGATTTTCCGGCCACTGTGGCTGTTTGCTCCGATTATCTGCTTAATTGTTATATATATGTGGGTTGTATGTATACATCAGTTGGGTGGAGAGTTTTGCTGTGTGAATTGATTCTATGCTTTTATTTTCTTGACTATCGCCGCCCCTCACCGGAAATGGTGAGGATGGTGGTGGCTCGTGGCCGCTGACTCGCGGTGTGGTCTCCTCTTGCCTGTGTTGTTGCGGTTGTTTATATGAGATGTTAAACTGAAACTATTCAAAAATCTTATTGAAAATCTCGAATGAATATCTATATTATTTGTTCGGACTATTTTAGTAAAAATTTTGAATAAATTTTTTTCCTAAACTATTGAAGTTATTTGCGACGGTATTTTAAATCGATATGATTTGTTTGGAAACCCGACAAGTATCGGGCACCAATAAATCTTATCACCGTCGGCGATGATCCTCGGCGAGCCGACGGTGGACGATGATGACGCGGTTCTAATTCCAAATATTTTAAAATAAATAAAATTAGTGTTATATTTTTATTCCGGATCGAATTAGTTAATTAAGAAATATCGTATTATTGAATTGTATCGGTGATTGGGAATTCTGGAATGGAATGGTGATTTATTGTAGTTGTTATTGTTGTGAACTTTACGGTTGTGACGTTGATTTATGTTTCGGCGGGTAGTCCGATAATCGAAGGAGACGCTGCCCAATTTTCGGGAAAATAAACTACGGAAATACGAGAGCTTATCTGATGATTATCGGGACATCGAGCGAATATATATATATATATATATATATATATATATATATTATACGAACTTGATTGTATGTTGTGGTGAATATTTTGGTCAAAACCCAATAACCCTAATTTCGTAAAATGACGAGTATACTTATTTTCGGAAAACGAACACCAAACCGATTTTCGAGAACATGAACCCTAACTGATGCGTGTATTACAATAATAAGTATAATTACGAGTCAAGATTTGATATCGTATGGGTAGGTTTGTTAGCGAAGATATGTCAAGCATACCTAGACGTCTAACATAGAGTGTTTCGACCCTGTAGGTTCTAGTCGGGAAACTGAAAGTGACATTGGAATAAAGATAACCTAGTAATCAGTTGGCAAGCGCAGCAAGGTTCCCAAGCAAAGGACCTGAGTGTTAAAGTCGGATCCAGGATAGTCTACTAGTAAGGCGATAAAGCTGAGCATCCAAGTTAGTCCAACGTCAATCGGTGTTAGTTGTAAAGCGTTGCAAGGCAAGTTCCCCTGACCATTCTATTATGGTTCAGTATATATGAATAACTAATGTTTTAATCTCGTAAAGGAATAAAAACGTTTTAATTTACGTATCCCATGTATCTGGAAATTTTGTTTAAAATATGTTTTGGGGAAAAGTAACTTCTGAAAGCACCTATCTCTAAACGTGATTAAAATGAAAAGAAGTTTTGAATAGTGCGCTGTGACAGAATGGTTTTAAAAATAGATAGGTAATAGTGATTTTGGAAACTGGATAAAGAGAATGTTTTGATCCACCTATGTCATGAAATGTTTCAATCCACCTATGTCGTGGAATGTTTTGATCCACCTATATCGTGGAACTTTGGAAAGAGGCAAAAAGGGAATTCAGTGGGTCTATTGGAATTGAGTAGGCGTAAGTGGCTAATTCGGTTGGGCGCTCTGTTTAACCGATTAGTCCAGCGTTGGGGAAAGGACCTAGCTAGTCTTTTCCCATGTTCTGAAATACTTTCTTTATTCTGGATGGCCGTTAGTCGCTTTCCGGTGAGGGTAGACTGATCAGCTATCTTCACCCGTTGAACGTCCAATAGATTTGATTGATTCGGTTTTCAAAATTGTTTAACAAATCAACTTATTGAGACAAATGATTTGAGAATGAAATAGCATTCTAAGATTTAACTCTGGTATATATAAACAGCACACGATTGATATTGTTGTTTTTCAGAGCATGCTAGTTTTGAATATCCAGTTTATGAATGTTTACAAGGTTTTGCAAATGAGCTATAATCTCTATTCCTATCACTATTTTATCATATACCATTTTACTTGTTATTCGTATAGTGGGACTGCTGATCAATTGATTTCTCACCCTTGCAGAATGTTTTATATATGTATTCCAGATGCCTAGGAGATTCTTCCGCGGTAGTCAGGGCAGAGTTCCAGTGCCTTCCGTGTTAGGCTCCTCTGTGGTAGTTGTGTTAGACCAAGGATGGTCTGTTGAGTTGCTGTATTAAGATAATATCGTTCAGATTGTTTGTAGTAGGTTGGTTTTATAGCATATATAACCTAAGTCATACTTAAAGCTGGAAATGGTCTTGGTAAAGGGGTCGTGGTTATGTATAGCTAGTGATTTGAGTTATATTATTTTTATTATTTTTGTTAGTGACATCAACTCCTGACCCCGGGGTTGAGGCCGTCACAGTTGGTATCAGAGCTACAGGTTTGAGTCTCTGATTTAGGATAGGAGTAGAGTTGGAAGAGTTTAGGAAGGTTTATATATAGTTGTGAGTCAACAACTCAATCAGAGGAGCGAGTCTATGAGTTCAGTCAAGGGTTTCGAAAATGTAATCCTGACGTTTATTGAGGATTGGCTGGATCTGCCCTAGCCTAGAATACGACTCCTTCGTATATGTATTATTGGTAAGCTTCGATAGAGATTTTTAGTTTTCCTCTCGAGAAAAAATGAGTCTGATCGCGAGAATTCAGCTTTTGCGCGGATCCTTGGTGTGTCAGTTACAGAGACACTCATATTATCCCTAAAAATAGCATTTTCGACATCGAGGGATGTTGATGGACCAAGTGTGTGACCTCGGTGTGTTCGGACAATATGATAATAGTCAATGGCTGCTATGACAACCAAGTTCCGTGAAGTACGGGGATCAGTACTGTTGTTATATATTAAATCTTATACGCATTTCTTGAGACACCTTTTTCTTCCAGAATAATTATTTACCATCTAATAAGATGATTGTTTATCCCTAAGAAAGTTAAACTTGAAGCAAGTGACTTAAGGTTCTGTTGATTTATCATAAATCAGATTTTCCCTTCCTATTTGTGAATTTTCTATCTAAACATCGTTTCTTTCCTCACTGATTATTTCGGTTGATTGGGGAAAACAATGCATATGATTTGACTATTTGTCTGTATAACAAAGGGTCTGGTGGGATGCCACTGATTTTGTGTTGTGAACTGTGCGGTACTAAGACTGGCCATCTTATGTACTCGTATGGTTGCTCTCAGTCATACCTACATCTTCTTCACTGTATCTTCTTATTCGATTCACTTGAGTTGGAAATTTCATTTGATATTCTGTGATAATGAATTTATGCAATTAGATGGTCCTCGTTATTGAGAGCAAATAAGAGTGACTGTCGGGAGGAACGAGAGTCCTATATCAGGATATTATTTAAGAATAATGGTAACCACGAGAGTTCAGGATCTAATGATGGAGTTATAGCTTCGGGAAAAGTAAATCAGTGGTTGATGAATCGCTTGTGGGTTAAAAGAAATCATCTCTAGAGAAATGGTTGGTTGAAATTTGGACTTTGGTGCCTAGAATAGCCCAGCGTTCCTTAAATTGACCTGATTTATCAGTTTGTTCAATGTAATTGGTGGTTGATATAGCCAGCCAAGTCTTGTAGTATATTAAAGTTTATGTGGTAATTGAGTAGTGAAAGAAAGTTAGTCAGTTGCTGTTATATTAAGGAGTCGTGCGACGGTGTTTAGTTTCTTTGTGTTTTAGTTTTCCTGAACTGTTGTTGATTCCGCTACTGTCATTGTTGCTGTGATTTCTAGTACTGTTAATCTAGATTTCTTTTGTAAATGGACCCTGATATTAAAGACATGGCTATTGTGATTGGGCAGCATTTTCCTGATACAGATGCACCATTTAAATAGTGATAACTTTTGTAAAATATTTTTGTTATGTTTTGAATAAACTCATTTATATATTTCAGGAAGATGCCACCCAAGAAAGCTACCCAATCTAAAGAAAATAGTAGTAGTTTTGCGGAGGGTCCAACTATAAATGAAATTCTAGACTTGTTGTGCCAGTAGCAGCAACAACAGTTGTAGCTAATCCAACAAGTTCAGCAGCAGCAACTACTATTGCAGCAGCCACAACGAGGAGTAAACCAAATTACTAATTTCAAATCTTTCCAGAGTGTTAAACCTCATGAGTTTAAAGGTGAACCTAATCCAATAGTTGCTGGAGCATGGTTAAAAGAGATGGAGAAAGTTTTCAATCTTGTCCAAGTAGGTGAGAATCGTAAGACTGATTATGCAAGTTACTTCTTAAAGGATAAAGCGAATTACTGGCGGGAGTCAACCAGAGCGTTAGAAGGAGAAGGCCCTGTTCCATGGGCTAGATTTACTGAATTGTTTTTGGAAAAGTATTTCCCAGATTGTGTGCGGAGTCAAATGGAGATTGAGTTTCTAGAGTTGAAGCAAGGCGATAGAAGTGTAGCTCAATATGAGGCTAAGTTCACACAGTTGGCTAGGTTTGTACCAAATTATGTACGCTCTGAAGCTCAGAAGGCAAGAAGGTTTCAACAAGGATTGAAGCAAGAGATTCACAGCGGAGTTGTGGCGTTGCAACTCAAGACGGATCCTTCTGTAGTTCAGGCCGCCTTAGTAATTGAAATTAATCAGAAGTTAGCTGCTAAAGAAAAAGAAGATAAGAAGCGGAATATAGATGATGTGGAAGGAGCATCAGGTCAAGAAGGATCTATCCAGAAGTCTCAGAAAAAATTGGAAAAAATAAGAATAAAGAATATAAAGGGAATAGTTGTTCTTTAAACATGATTGGTAACACCTCAGTCAGCTCTAACCAAGCCAAATCGGTCAAGTCACCTATAACGGAGTGTAAGAAATATGGTAAAAGGCATGGTGGAAGGTGTAAGGCAAATACTGAATGTTTCAGGTGTGGACAGAAAGGACACTACACGTCAGAATGTAAGGTGGAAACCCCAGGAGTCACCTGTTACAACTGTGGCAAGGTGGGGCATGTTGCCAAGAACTATAGAAGTATTTCCTGAGATAGCATGGGAGGTAGTGCTTCAAAAGGTTTGACGTCCAGTGCATCCAAGGCTAAGACTTATAATATGAGTAAAAGATCAGCTGCTCAAGACCCTAACAAGGAACCAGGGCACTGATTGATTACCAGAAGAAGCGAATAGTAATATCTACGGAAGCTAACAATAGGATGAGTATCCAAGGTGTATTCCATATTTTGCACTAATATGGGCTATAGAAAAGAAGAATGGATGTATGATGTTACGTGTTGATTATTAGAAGTTTGAAAAGTTGACGAAAAGAAATAAGTAATCCCTGTATAGAACTGATTTCTATATGATTCAATTAAAGGAACGTGTTGGTTCTTGAAGGAAGACCTAAGGCCAGGCTACCGTCAGTGGAAGGTTAAGGCTGAGGTCATACTAGAGACCCTGTTTGGAATGAGAGGGGGACATTGTGAGTTTCGGGTGATTTTATTTGGATTAACAAATGCAATAGTCACGTTTAAAGGTTTATTGAACAGAGTGTATGAAAAGCACTTGCATAAGTGTAATTGTATTTATTGATAACATCCTCAGCTATTTAGGATTTAGAAAATCCATAAAGAACGCCCAAGGATTTCCCTACGAAGGTTGAATAGGGAGCAGCTGTATGTTAAGATTTCAAGGTATAAATTTTGGTTGAGATTACCAAAAGATTATGGTACCTATTAACGACTACTCAAGCAAGACCAGTGTAGTAAAAGATATGTAATTAAGATCCCTGAAGAACTAACAAAAGAATCGGAAAGAGTAAGGATTGAAGTTTGAACAATTGAAGGTGAAAATAAGCTTCTGTATGAAGTTTATCTCAGTCTAAATTGATTGAAAAGATAAAGAAATTGTCAGGTCCTGGACTAGTTTACTAGATCGTAAATACGGAATATTAATTTGAGAAAGGTTAAAACTAACTCATGATATACAAAGGGCGAATGAGGATTCGTGTCGGAAGGATATAGAGATAAAAGTTGGAACATTAATATCGCTGGAAGTTTCGCCTTGGAAAAGAAATAGTAAGATTTGAGCATAAAAGTAAGCTAAGCCCTAGGAATTTCGGATCGTGTGAGGTATTGAGGGAAGTAAGTAAAGTTGTCTATAAGCTAGCGTTGTTGCCATAGCGGTAGCATACTCCTAGTGTGTTTTGCATCTTTGTATCAAAGTAATATATTGTTTATGCAAGTTACTTCTTAAAGGATAAAGCGAATTACTGGTGGGAGTCGACCAGAGCGTTAGAAGGAGAAGGCCCTGTTCCATGGGCTAGATTTACTGAATTATTTTTGGAAAAGTATTTCCCAGATTGTGTACGGAGTCAAATGGAGATTGAGTTTCTAGAGTTGAAGCAAGGCGATAGAAGTGTAGCTCAATATGAGGCTAAGTTCACACAGTTGGCTAGGTTTGTACCAGATTATGTACGCTCTGAAGCTCAGAAGGCAAGAAGGTTTCAACAAGGATTGAAGCAAGAGATTCACAGCGGAGTTGTGGCATTGCAACTCAAGACGTATCCTTCCGTAGTTCAGGCTGCCTTAGTAATTGAAATTAATCAGAAGTTAGCTGCTAAAGAAAAAGAAGATAAGAAGCGGAAGATAGATGATATGGAAGGAGCATTAGGTCAAGAAGGATCTAGCCAGAAGTCTCAGAAAAAAATTGGAAAAAATAAGAATAAAGAATTTAAAGGGAATAGTTTTTCATTAAACATGATTGGTAACACCTCAGTCAGCTCTAACCAAGCCAAATCGGTCAAGTCACCTATAACGGAGTGTAAGAAATATGGTAAAAGGCATGGTGGAAGGTGTAAGGAAAATACTGAATGTTTCAGGTGTGGACAGAAAGGACACTACGCATCAGAATGTAAGGTGGAAACCCCAGGAGTCACCTGTTACAATTGTGGCAAGGTGGGGCATGTTGCCAAGAACTGTAGAAGTATTTCCCGAGATAGCATGGGAGGTAGTGCATCAAAAGGTTTGATGTCCAGTGCATCCAAGGCTAAGACTTATAATATGAGTAAAAGATCAGCTGCTCAAGACCCTGACGAGGAACCAGGGCACTGATTGAGTACCAGAAGAAGCGAATAGTAATATCTACGGAAGCTAACAATAGGATGAGTTAACAAGGTGTATTCCGTATTTTGCACTAATATGGGCTATAGAAAAGAAGAATGGTTGTATGACGTTACGTTGCTGATTATTAGAAGTTGGAAAAGTTGACGAAAAGAAATAAGTAATCCCTGTATAGAACTGATTTCTATATGATTCAATTAAAAAACGTGTTGGTTCTTGAAGGAAGACCTAAGGTCAGGCTACCGTCAGTGGAAGGTTAAGGCTGAGGTCATACTAGAGACCCTGTTTGGAATGAGAGGGGGACATTACGAGTTTCGGGTGATTTTATTTGGATTAACAAATGCAATAGTCGCGTTTAAAGGTTTATTGAACAGAGTGTATGAGAAGCACTTGCATAAGTGTAATTGTATTTATTGATAACATCCTCCGCTATTTAGGATTTAGAAAATCCATAAAGAACGCCCAAGGATTTCCCTACGAAGGTTGAACAGGGAGCAGCTGTATGTTAGGATTTCAAGGTATGAAGTTTGGTTGAGATTACCAAAAGATTATGGTACCTATTAACGACTACTCAAGCAAGACCAGTGTAGTAAAAGATATGTAATTAAGATCCCTGAAGAACTAATAAAAGAATCGGAAAGAGTAAGGATTGAAGTTTGAACAATCAAAGGTGAAAAGAAGCTTCTGTATACAGTTTATCTCAGTCTAAATTGATTGAAAAGATAAAGAAATTGTGAGTTCCTGGACTAGTTTACTAGATCGTAAATACGGAATATTAATTTGAGAAAGGTTAAAACTAACTCATGATATACAAAGGGCGAATGAGAATTCTTGTCAGAAGGATATAGAGATAAAAGTTGGAACATTAATATCGCTGGAAGTTTCGCCTTGGAAAAGAAGTAGTAAGATTTGAGCATAAATGTAAGCTAAGCCCTAGGAATTTCGGATCGTGTGAGGTATTGAGGGAAGTAAGTAAAGTTGTCTATAAGCTAGTGTTGTTGCCATAGCGGCAGCATACTCCTAGTGTGTTTTGCGTCTTTGTGTCAAAGTAATATATTGTTTATTTAATTTGTTAGATATATTTGATAATGTCATGGCTAATATGTTTTATGTTTAGCTTTCAGATCTTACTTGAACAGGATAAATCAGTACTTAACTGTTGGTCAGTACTTATACTGGAAGTCAGGACTTAAGGATATCAGTACTTATGTTATCAGGAGATAATCATCAGAAGATAAATATCAGAACTTAAGTGCTGAAGGACAATTAGATAAGAACAGTAGCTGATTAAAGGAAAGAAGATCAAGATAAACATAAGAAGAGATATGCATGAAAAAAGAATTCCGTAAAGAATGGAATACTTGGAAGAAAAGATATCTGATTGATATATTTTAGGAAGCAGAATTATATTCCATATCAATTAGCGATTATCTTGTAACTGTGTAGTATATAAACACAGACATAGGGTTTACACTATAAGTGTTATCATTATTAGAGAAGATTATTCATTGTAACCCTAGCAGCTCTCGTGATATTTGTTCATCACTGAGAGGTAACAGTTCCATACTGTAACAGAGTTTATTGTTTTAATAAAGTTTGTTTTCTATTACTTAAGTTCTTAAAGTTCGATTTGAGTGTACTATACACTGTATTCACCCCCTCTACAGTGTGTGTATGACCTAACAATTGGTATCAGAGCCTATCTGTTAACATACATACAGTTAAAGATCCAAACACAATCATGTCGGACACAGAAACTCCAACTAAGCCTACCAAAACTGAGGAATCACCAAAGACACAAATTCAGAGTCGATATGAGACCATCAGAGTTCCCATACTGAGACCATCTGAGTATCCCATATGGAAGGTAAGGATGACCATGTTCCTGGAAGCAACAGATCCAAAATACTTTGATAGAATCAAGGAAGGCCCTCACAAACCAACCAAGCTTGTTGTTGCAGTTGCAGGTGAAGCAGCAAAGACCGTACCAAAAGAGAAGAGTGATTATACTGCTGAAGACATAGCATCAATTGCTAAGGATGCTAAGGTACGACATTTACTGCATAGTGCCATTGATAATGTAATGTCAAACAGGGTAATCAACTGCAAGACTGCTAAGGAGATATGGGATGCTCTGGAAACAAGGTGTCAGGAAACTGACACAATTAACAAGAACAGGAAGACAATACTCACTCAAGAGTATGAACACTTTGACTCAAAGACTAATGAGTCATTGAATGATTTATATGATAGATTTGTCAAACTTTTGAATGATTTGTCATTGGTTGATAAAGAGTATTATCTTGAAGATTCAAACCTTAAGTTCCTGTTAGCTCTTCCTGAATGCTGGGATTTGAAGGCAACGATAATAAGAGATAACTACAATCTTGATGAAACAACTCTTGACGAAATCTATGGAATGCTCAAGACTCATGAGCTGGAGATGGAACAAAGAAAGCAAGAGGAAAGGAGGAAAGTCAAGGACAGTTGCTCTTAAGGCTGAAGAAGAATTCCCCAAAGCAGCTTCCTCAAAGAAAGACAAGGGTAAAGCTCTTTTCATAAAGTCTGATACTGAGTCATCAAGTTCTGAGAGTGATGATGACTCAGATTCTGAAAGCTTGCCTGAGACTGATGCTGATGAGGAGATGATGAAGCTGTGTGCTCTTATGGTGAAAGGAATCACAAAGATTGCATACAGGAAGTTCAGGAAGGGAAAGAAGTTTTCCAGGAAAGGCATAAGTTCTGATAAGAAGAATTTCAGAAGATCTGAAGGCAGAGGAGGAAAGTCTGACAGAGGAGATTACACCAATGTTAAATGTTATAACTGTGGTGAGAAAGGCCACATATCTCCTGACTGCAAGAAGGTAAAGGGTGACAAAGGCAAGGCTCTTGTCACAAAGTAGAAAAGCTGGACAGACACCTCAGACTCTGAAAGTGAGGAAAACTATGCATTGATGGCAAATGCTGATAAAGAAAGTGTTGAGAGCAGTTCTGAAGCTGCTGAAACAAAGGTACCTCAGACTACTTATGCTTTTCATACTGATGATATTAATGAGTTGAGAAGATATCTTAAAACCATGTTTGTTAGTTATAGAGATCAAACTTTAACATGTGAAAGATTAACTTCTGAAAATCTTGCATTTAAGAAAAGAAATGATTTCTTAGAAAAAGAGTTAGTCATGTTCCATCAAACTCATAAGGTTAGAGATGATGCTTTTTATGTTAGGAATGCAGTGCTAAAATTAAATGAATCTCTAAAAACTGAGTTAGAAAAGGAAAGAGAGATTATCAGGACTTGGACTAACTCTGGCAAAACAACTCAAAATTTGCTAAGTAGTGGAAACTGGAAAGAGGGCTTAGGTTATGGAGAAGATAAGAAAGATAAAGGAACTGAAGAAATTAAGTCTGTTGATAAGCAAAAGCCAAAGTTAAAACCTGTTAAGTTTGTAACTGTAAAGTCTGAAAATGAAAAATCAGAAGTTACAAAGAAATTAACTTCCGATAAACTAAAACAGGAAAAGACAGCTGAAGTGAACATAGGCTTAATGACAAAGAAGCAGCTTAAGCATAAGCTGAATGATGTCAAGAATGCAAACAAGGTAAAATCACCTAGGAAAAATAGGAATGGAAAGGAAGGTGTGAATAAAAGCAATGATTATAAACCTGTTCCTGATGCTCCTAGGAAAACATGTCATAACTGTGGAAGTTCTAACCATCTGGCTTCTTTTTGCAGGAAGAATAAGAATATTAACTCCTTACCTTCAAAGTCAGGAGTTAAGAGTCAGTCTGTTAGATACAAACCACAAAATCCTTGTTTTCATTGTGGTAGTTTATAGCATTCCATTTATACTTGTAAGGAATATCATAGCTTGTACTATGATTATTATCAAATAAAACCTTCTTTGAAGAAAGTTTCCATTGTTCCTTCTAGTGTAAATTCTGATTCAAAGTCTGATAGTGTAAGTTCTGATAAGAAAATTGTTAACATAAACTCTGATGCTAAATCCGCTGCAAATGTTAATAAACTTAATAAGGCCAAAGGATCCAAGCAAGTCTGGGTCCTTAAAATTAATAATTAGTGGTCTTTGTGATTGCAGGGCAACAGGAAAAATATTCTAGTTCTGGACAGTGGATGTTCAGGACATATGACTGGAAATAAGGCCCTGCTATCAGACTTTGTGGAGAAAGCTGGCCCAAGTGTTTCTTATGGAGATGGCAACATTGGAAAAACATTGGGATATGGCAATATCAATCTTGGAAATGTCATAATTAAACAAGTAGCTCTAGTCTCAGGACTTAAACACAACCTACTGAGTATAAGTCAAATCTGTGACAGAGGTTATCATGTTGATTTCTTTGAAGAACACTGTGAAATTGTGAGTAAATCTAAAGGCAAAGTTGTTATGAAAGGATACAGGCGTGGTAATATTTATGAAGCTAAGCTTTCAACAAGTACTGATGGTTCTGCAATCTGTCTGATGAGTAGAGCATCAATTGAAGAAAGCTGGAATTGGCATAAGAAACTCTCTCATTTAAATTTCAACAATATAAATGAACTGGTCAAGAAAGATCTTGTGAGAGGATTGCCAAACACAGTATTTGCTCCTGATGGTCTTTGTGATTCATGTCAGAAAGCTAAACAAAGAAAATCTTCATTCAAGAGCAAGACTGAATCATCAATTCTTGAGCCTTATCATCTAATACATGTTGATCTATTTGGTCCAGTAAATGTCATGTCTATTGCAAAGAAGAAGTATGCGTTGGTCATAGTGGATGAGTTCACCAGATACACATGGGTGTATTACTTGCATACAAAAAGTGAAAATGCATCAACCTTGATTGATCATATCAAACATCTGGATAAAATGGTCAAAGATTCTGTGAAAGTTTTAAGGAGTGATAATGGCACTGAGTTCAAGAATTTGATAATGGAAGAGTTCTGCAAAAACAATGGAATAAAGCAGGAATTTTCTGCTCCTGGAACTCCACAGCAAAATAGAGTTGTTGAAAGGAAGAATTGAACTATCATTGAAGCTGCACGTACAATGCTTGAAGAAGCAAAGCTTCCAACCTATTTCTGGGCTGAAGCTGTGCAGACTGCTTATTTTACTCAAAATGCAACACTCATTAACAAGCATGGAAAAACACCATATGAGATGGTGAAGAAAAAGAAGCCAAATCTGAAATATTTTCATGTATTTGGATGCAAGTGTTTTGTTCTCAAGACTCATCCTGAACAGCTATCAAAGTTTGATCTAAAAGCTGATGAAGGAATCTTTGTTGGATATCCACTTTCCACAAAAGCCTTTAGAGTCTATAATTTGAGAACAAAAGTGGTCATGGAATCTATCAATGTCTCTTTTGATGACAAAAAGATTACTGGTCTTGAAGATTTCATTGACCATGATCAGCTGAGATTTGAAAATGAAGACTCAAATTCTGATACAGAAAATCCTGATAATCTAAGTCCTGATACTGTAAACTCTGATGGATTAAACTCTGATGTTATTGAAACTGTGGAGACTACGTCAAAGGAAGATGCACCTATGCAGGGGGAGCATACTCAAGATCCTACCACATCTCAAGAAACATCAAAACATGCATCTGGCTCTTCAAGTTCTGATTCGTCAAGTTCTGATAAGCCAAGTTCTGATAGTGCTGAAAATCTAAATACTGAAGAATCTAACTCAGAGAGCATAGTTTCAGGGGGAGCATCAGAAAATGAAAATGAAAATAGCATGGATCATGGGGGAGCATCCAGTTCTAGAGAAAACCTTCCATCTGCAAGGAAGTGGACAAAATCACATACACCTGATTTGATAATTGGAAATCCTGATGCAGGTGTCAGAACTAGAACAGGTACTTCAAATGAATGTCTTTACAATTCTTTTCTCTCTCAGACTGAGCCAAAGAAAGTGGAAGAAGCTCTTCAAGATGCTGATTGGGTGCAAGTAATGCAGTCAAGATATCAGATCAGTATGATGGGGGAACTTAGCTATTTTCTGGGCCTTCAAGTCAAGCAGAATGAGGAAGGCACTTTTATTTGTCAAACCAAGTACACCAGAAACTTGCTGAAGAAATTTGGAATGCAAGATTGTTCCAGTGCATTCACTCCAATGGCCACTGCGACAAAACTGGATAAGGATACTGGTAAATCAGTAGATATTACTGACTACAGAGGTATGATTGGCTCTCTACTCTATCTAACTGCTAGTAGACCTGATATCATGTATGCTACCTGTCTTTGTACAAGATTTCAAGCAGATCCAAGAGAACCTCACTTAACAGCTGTAAAAAGAATCTTTAAGTATCTTAAAGGAACAGCTGCTCTGGGATTATGGTATCCTAGAGAATCAGATTTTAAACTAATAGGTTACTCAGATGCGGATTTTGCAGGTTGCAAAATTGACAAGAAAAGCACAAGTGGAAGCTGCCAATTTCTTGGAGGCAGATTGGTTTCTTGGTACAGCAAGAAACAAAAGTCAATTTCCACATCAACTGCAGAAGCAGAGTATATTGCTGCAGGAAGCTGTTATGCACAGATTCTTTGGATGAAGAATCAGTTACTGGATTATGGGTTAACATATTTCAAAATCCCTATTTACTGTGATAATCAAAGTGCTATTGCTATGACAGGTAATCCAGTTCAACACTCAATGACAAAGCACATCAGTATCAGGTACCACTTCATCAGGGAACATGTGGATGAAGGTACAGTGGAATTGCATTTTGTTCCCACAGATCAACAACTAGCAGATATCTTCACAAAACCACTGTGTGAAGCTACTTTTACAAGATTGGTAAATGAACTTGTAATGGTTTCAGGTTCTTTCTCTAAATCTGCTTAGTCTTGTTCTGTGTTATCAGACTTTATGCTCAGTATTTACAGAATTAATCTCATTGTGTATTCTGTGCTTAATTGATAAATGTCTTTAAGTACTGACTGTTGTCTGATATATGTTTCTAAACTCTGATAAGTGATATGTCTGTTCAAGTATCTATTCTATCCTATGAGGATAACTGTGCTAGATACTGACCTAGTAGTCTTCAATAAACAAATGATTCCATGTAAGAAGTAATTATTTCAGTGGAAACCCTATGACACTAGCAAATTCTGATAATTGAGCTTAGTTAAGTTTACTTTGTATATCTTATTACTAAGTCACAAATTAGAATAATGCTACTCATCTGTTAAGTTCTGATACTAGTAAAACTGCTGAATGTACTAAGTGCTGATAAACCTCACTTATCAAAAGAAAAAGCAAAAAGATCAAAGAATAAAATTAGGTACTCCTTTGAGATCTAGAGTAAAAATGTGGAAGGGACGACCCAAGTGCATTGCTGGTATTAAGTAGATATGCATTAGAAAAGCAAAATATTTTCTTGGTGACTTTTCACACTCTATGATTACTGGAGAAATACTCTGATAATAGCATAAATTCTGATAAACAGTCGTGACTCACTTACACTGAGAAGCCACTGTAAAATAGAATTTCAAAAGATGCATAAAATTAGCACAAAACAGTTGAGGTGGACTCAAGCATGAACTCATTCATCAGTAGGTTTCAGGACAATGACAGCTCTTTAGCAAAATTTTAGTTATGCCTTATTTCTAAGATGTACTGAAGTGAATCAGACTTTAGTCTTTGTCTGTTATTTAGCTTAATGCACACACTAATCACTCCATCTGAATGATGAAAATTTCTGTGGTGGTCTATGTTATTTTAGATAAACAGTCATTGTGTCATTACTGCACAAATTCTGAGGACAAGTTCTAGTTACACGTTCTGATGATTAAGTTCTGAAGTCTATAACTCAGAACTTGTATGAGGATTTACTAAGATGGGCATTTCTTTTTCGAGTTAAGAAATTATGTTCTGATGACTGTTAAGTTCTGGTATAGGTCTAAGTTCTGATTTCTCAGTCTAATCCTTTACTTGGCTTATCTGTGAATAAAATTTGATAACGGTCTCAGTTCGAACTAGAATATGTTGAAGTGGAAGATTAATAGTCACTATGATTAGGATTAATGGTATCCGTACTTGAACAGTCCATTGTTTCTTGTTTCTTGTGCGTTTTAAAACATGATTCCTCTTTCCAATGAATGTTATTCTTTTTCAAAGTCTAGGGAGACGAGGTAGAATTAATTCTATCTGTCAGCATTCAATTTCTTTGCGTCTCCTGGCATTCTCTTGCCTATATAAGCAGCCACTTCACATCAGTCTTTCCATCAAATTCTTCTCACACACTTATCTTCATAATTCTTCTTTCAAAAAACA
Organism: Apium graveolens; assembly: GCF_009905375.1. Taxonomy (NCBI): domain Eukaryota; kingdom Viridiplantae; phylum Streptophyta; class Magnoliopsida; order Apiales; family Apiaceae; genus Apium; species Apium graveolens. Next base: position 298,393,576 of record NC_133652.1, read on the forward strand.
CAATGGTCAGATACAACATGTTTTTGAACTACCAAAACTTCAATATGGAGCTAAGCTGTGCCGAGTGGCAGCAGGAATGGCATGTCACAGCCATTCCTGAGGAGATATGGGACTCTGTCCCACAGGAGGTACTGACACACCTTCTGTTCTTCTATATGGACTACCATCGCCATCTGGAGCGATTGAAGGAGGAAAGGCTGGAAGCTCTCCGCCAGCAAGAGCGAATCATCAGACTCGCCATTCTGTTTGTCGAGAGTAGGATGAAGAAGATGACTTAATCTCGTCTTCTTCCTGTTTTTCTTCATCATCAGCTTTGTCAGGCTTCTTAGCTAGGACTAAGGCTGTTGATGTTAGGTTTAGAAGCTTAGGGAAAATCTTGTATAAGTATTGATGTAATTTCCATTTCATAATGTATTGTCTTGATATATTAATGAAAGTTTTTTTTTTACTTCAAGATTTTGTCTCTGAGTTATTTTATCTTGTGTTGATAAATCCTTATTGATATTCTGATGACCATGTAAATTTTGTTTTATATTAAGTTCTGATTCATTTTCAGCACTTACTTATCTAATTTATCTTGGTCATTTTCATGTGATGTATTTTCAGAATATCAATGATGCAGTGAAAAATAATTCAATCAGTGATAACGGTTTAAATTTTGAATTAAAATTGTTTCTCTTGATAAATGGAACGGTTTTTCCTTGAAACTAGGCAAATGGGTAAGTAATGATTCCTGTTTTCTCGAGCCCAGTAACTGTCTGTTATTACTGCATATCTGACAGGTGTCCAACGGTAACATTTTGTTCAGAGTATAAGTACAACAGAGAGAAGATTTCTTTAATCTTTTATTTTCTTCATATTTTATCTCTCTCCTTACTTTTACTCTCTTTCTCTTTATTTCTCACGTTGGTTTTTCCTACAGACATTATCTCAAACACCTAACAGGCATACTTGAATCTCATTTTTTTTCATATGGCACCAAAAAATTTAATCATTGATGGAGCTAAGTTTGTCCCCAACAACTATGCTGCAGTTCTTGATCACACTGAAGCTCCATCTGAATTGCACTTTGTGCAAGATCTTCTTGCACATAGTGAGGCTGGGTATGCATTAACACAGCCTGAATTCTTTTCAAGCCAACAAGTTCTGAGGTTTTGGAGGACTGGACTTTTTGATGATGGTGGTCAACGTGGAACTCCCAGTATTATCTTCCAAGTGGGTGATTCATCCTTTGTAGTCACTCCTGGTACAGTACGCAGGGCTTTACATCTTCCAGAAGATTGTACTTCTCAATTCCAGAGGACTCAGCCCTTCGGGAGTTAATGGCTGAATTGGGATATGAAAAGAGTCTGACGAAACTTGGACAGTTGAAACGGGCTAATATCAGAAGAGAATGGAGTTTCTTCTTTGATTGCATCACCAAAGCTTTTGGGAACAAATGTTCGAATATTGATGCTATTCCAATTATGAGTCAGCACATCGGGTATGCAATTATCAATCAAGCTCATTTTGATTTTGCAACTGCTTTAATTGGTTTTATTGGGGATAGGATGACAGAGGATCGAGATGTTATTTATTTTGCTAGATTCTGTCAACTTATTTACACTTATTGTACTGATGAACCTCATTTAGTCAGCACTCAAACTCCACTTTTTAAGGTTGCAAAATGATACTTTAATGACCTGGTAAATGCTGATACTAAGAAAAAAGTGGTTAGACCATTACAGATTCCTAAGTCTGTAAAACAGATCCTGGTAAATGCTGATCCTGATACTTGTAGATCTGTTTACTCTGATATCCAACCAACTCCAAACACCCAAAATCCATCAACCTCAGTACCTACCTCTCATTCTACTCAACCTACCCTCATAACATATCTCAAATCCTATCTCTCCACTTCACAGACTGCTCGATGTGGCACCCTCCAAACCCGGGTCAGAAGTTTGGGGTCCACACATACACCTTATTTATAACCTGCTTATAACAATAATAAAGATAATAATAATATATGCAGTGACCCTACTTACCAACCACCACGGACCGCAACAGGTTAAAGTATGCACACAAGCCAAACACACTAATATATTACAAACCGTTCAAATCCCAACTATTTCAAACTCAAACTGAGTATTAAACATTATTACAAACTTTTACAAACTTAAATTATTCCAAAAGAAACCTACTAGCTCAGCTTTCTCAACCTGAACCCATAGCTCTCGCGCTGGACTGGGGATCCTCTTTACCAACTGGTTCCTTTTTAACTGGAAAGAATATAAACAACATCGCACGAATGAGCTAACTAGCTCAGCAAGTCACAATGACAAAACTGAGAATAATGATCATCAGGTGAATATGTTTATGATATCAAGTGAACAATGGATTATGATTTAGAATTGAATATTATACTTTTAATTTAAAAACCAAGGTTAGGCTGTTGATCAGTCTTGCACTAACCCCGAGCAAGGCACACAGCATTGCTCTAACTACTGGATCCAAGGCACACATTGGCCTAACTTGACCATTATATGGTCTGACCACGAATCTGGTCCACAATTTTATAAAAACAATCCAATTCTAACATAATAACAGAATATGCAATAGTAAACAATAACCGAAATCATTAACAATAATAAATGTTTAACAATGAAAGGGTTTCAATCCTTGTAAGGATCAACCAGGTACTTTCAAAGCTTGAATGCTGGGTAATGAAAGAATTGGATAACAAAGGAAACAACGTTTCAGGGTTTCAAGGATTTGGTCTTTCAAAGCATAAGATATCATGGATTGAGTATATAGTAATCCAGTTCAGTGTCTGGTATTTAGTTTGTATGTATTTGTGGAGTAGTATCGTAGATTTGTGGTTCGTGTTTGGGTATACAATAATCAATAGCTTAGAAAGAATATGGTTCATGGCTCAAGAACAATAATTGAAATCAGGATTTAGGTTTCCGTGCTTCAAAGCACTTGCAATGTCAACAAGACTATCAAGAATTACAATATCTCGAGAAAGTTCAGAACACTTGCCTGGTACTAGCTTACTACTCTGCACTCGCTTCCAATCACAACCGTCTTACTCTTCAACTATCTGTTTTCCTTCCCTACATCTTGCCTCTTCTGCTCACATATCATAAGCATCTATCAATCATCAACTCACAAGATTCTATTCAACACATACTTCTATCTTCCCTTCGTTTTACCCAAATCCGATTAACGGATTGAAATCTATGCAATAACGAAGTAAACACCGAATATATAGACCGATAGTCAAACAACAGGTCACGTATAACACATAATACATCACGTAATCAATGACATATCATTTATAAAGAAGTCTCGGGTCATAAATGTGCTTTCGGGTATTTAAAATAATTTTTAAAACATTTTTCGGAATTAAAACGGGTCGTTGGATCAATTTCGGAATAATAAACAGGGTTCGGTTGGCCAATTCTGGCTCCGAAACAATTTTAGAATAATTATCGAGCCTTAAAAATAATTTAGAATAATATTTTAAAGCTCGAAACTATTTTTCGAAATTTTTAAATCATTTTTAAATAATTAAATCAAATTAAATAATTAATTAAAAATCAATTAATAATTAATTAAATCAATTAATCAATTAATTTTCGAATTAATTGACTAATTAATCAATTAAAAATTAATTAACTAATTAATTCAGATTTATTTGTGAATTAAAAATTATTTTTGGAATTAAAATAATAATTTTTAGAATTTTCAGAAATTAAAAACGAATTTTTATAATAAAAATAATTAGGAAATATGATTTTTAAACATTTTTAAAACAGGTATCCAATTTTTGCAAAGTCTGGAAACTTCAGGGACCTAACTGTATCGTCCCCAAAAGTCCAAGGACCAAACTGTAAATTTTACATCCCGTCGCCGGAAAACACAGGGGTGGCCGGAGAACACGATTCCGGCCTCCTCACCTTGCCACAAACTCCAGATCACATCTACAGGTTACCAGGAACACAACCATGCAAATAAAACAACCTAACAATCCCTGAGTTGGCCGGAATTTGGCCGTGAAATTTTCCAGTTTCCGGCGAACATCGGAAAACTTCAAAACACAACTCCCTTCTCTACAGACCTCGTTGGTTCATGAAACTTATACGACTAGATTGCAAATTTCACAGAGAACACAACCCACTATAACACAACATCAATCTATCACAGAATAAGAAACCCCCAAATTTCAATTAAGAACATTCATACGGGTTATAAACCCTAATTTTGAAATTCGAAAATTAAACTCAAATTTGAACATGTTATTGAACTCCAAATCAGACGTATGACATATGAAAATCATCAGGAAAATAAGCTCTACAACATGCAATCATCAAATCATACAAACAATCATCCGAACAAAAATTCATATTTTTAATAAAATAAATTCGAAAATAAATAAATTTTTAGAAAAATAATCTTGATTTCTGCAGTGAAGCTCAGAATCTGATAGAACACCTCAAATCCTTCGTTTTGGTTACTCAAGCTTTGAAAACAGAGATCGGTAACGCCTTCGTTTTGCTGTTTGATTCTTAGAACAGTTTTAAGAAATTAGGGTTTTTCTCTGAAAATTATATAATTAACTATCTGCAAATGATTTTGATACGAAATAAAATACGGTAAAAGGCTATTTATAATTACGGAAAATTAGTATCCCGTCGGATCATTCCGAATATAAAATGGTACGTTTATTTATAAAAACCTGATCCAAACGGTATCGGTTTTCGGGATAATTATCCAGATCAGTATAGTTTGTACTGCGGTCTTGGTCTCAAGCGCCTGGTTACACGTATTACGAAGTGATAATTGGGATAGTTTAATAAAAAGCTCCCGTTTAACTGAAAATACGGGTTTTATTATTTACCGAAACGAATATTGTATCGAAAATGTTGCGCCGGGACCCGCGCAGGACAAACCATACGCCGGATCGAAAAAGTCGAAACATGGAAAATGCTCGGAATATTACAATTAGGTTAGGAAGGAGTTCTCGGAAGAGTTTCGGGTTCCAAAAATGTAACAACGATTGACGTCGGTTGGTTCCCGTTTTTATAAAATAGATTTTAATTACCCGGAAAAAGATTTTAGAAATTTTATATGATTCTTATAAATCCATAAATCAACATAAAAATAATTAGGAAGATATGACAATTATCTATATTTTATTTTGGACATATAAAAATTAAAATACTCAATTAATATTATTTTTGAATATTCAAGTACAGATAACACTTAACAATTAGCTCACGGAATAGATACTGAACACACATAATAATTATATAATAGCAAAAATAATTACACGATATATCCCGGATATTACATCCTTCCCCCCTTAAAAGGATTTTATCCTCAGAATCTCCTAAGAAAACAAATGAGGGTACTTTTCTCTCATATCACTTTCTAACTCCCAGGTTGACTCTTCAACCTTTGGGTTTCTCCACAATACTCTTACTAACTTTACCACTTTATTTCTCAATACTTTCTCTCTTGCCTCTAGAATCTCTATCGGACTCTCTACATATGATAAATCTGCCTGAAGCTCTATTGGTTCATATTCTATTACATGCCTGGAGTCTGGATTATATTTCTTGAGCATCGATACATGAAAAACATTGTGAATGTGCTCCATGTGCGGAGGTAACGCCAATTCGTAAGCTACTTTGCTAACGCGCTTTAGGATCTCAAAAGGTCTGACATATCTTGGGCTTAGCTTCCCTTTCTTTCCAAACCTCGTTAGTCCTTTCCATGGTTATACCTTCAGTAATACCAAGCTTCCTTCTTCAAATTCCATGTCTTTCCTTGACTGGTCTGCATATTTCCTCTGACTGATCTTGAGCGGCTGTTAATCTTTTCTGGATAAGTTCAACAACTTCCTTTGTCTGTTGTACCAGTTCAGGTCCAAGTATCTTGCGTTCTCCTACTTCGTCCCAATATATTGGAGATCTACATTTGCATCCATAAAGGGCTTCATAGGGTGGTATTCCAATGCTGGCATGATAACTGTTGTTGTAAGCAAACTCTACCAGAGGTAAATGTTCGTCCCAACTTCCTTTGAAATCAATCGCACAAACACGTAATATATCCTCGATTGTCTGGATCGTTCTTTATCTTTGGCCATCCGTTTGGGGGTGATAAGCTGTACTCATATTCAGTCTTGTTCCTAAACATTCTTGAAAACTCTTCTAGAATCTTGAATTAAACCTTGGATCTCGATCAGATACGATAGACACTGGAACTCCATGACGAACTACAATTTCTTTCAAGTACATATGGACTAACTTGTCGAGCGAAAATCTTTCATTTGTAGGCAGAAAATGAGCTGACTTGGTAAGTCTATCCACTATAACCCAAATGTCATCATGATTAGCCCTTGTCCTTGGTAATCCGACTATGAAATCCATGGTAATATGTTCCCATTTCCACTTGGAATTTCCAATGGCTGTAGCAATCCGCTTGGTCTCTGATGCTCTGCTTTAACTTTCTGACAGGTATAGCATTTGCTAACCCATTCCGCAATTTCCCTCTTCATATTTGGCCACCAATAATTCTTCTTTAAATATCTGTACATTTTGGTACTCCCTAGATGGATGGAATATCTTGAACTATGTGCTTCTTGTAAAATTTCATTCTTTAACTCCGTCACCGGTGGAATCCAAATTCTAGATGAAAATCTCAAAATGCCTTGATCATCCTTCTGCGTGCATAATTCTTCACCTACCAAACGATTTATATCTTGATCCATTACATTTTCCTGACATTTCTTTATTTTCTCCAACAACTCCGGGTGGAAAGTCATACTGTACATTTTCGCTTCCTCAGGTTTGCAAACTTTAATTTCCAATTCCAATTTCTGAAATTCCTTATATATATCTTCAGGTACTGATAACTCATTTAACTTTTCTTTCCGACTTAACGCGTCTGCTACAACGTTCGCCTTACCGGGATGATAATTAATCGAGCAATCATAGTCTTTAATCAACTCTAACCATCTCTTTTGCCTCATATTAAGTTCCTTTTGTGTGAATATGTACTTTAAGCTTTTGTGATCCGTGAAAATCTCGCACTTTTCTCCATATAAATAATGTCTCTAAATCTTCAAAGCAAAAACTATAGCTGCTAGCTCCAAGTCATGAGTAGGATACTTTTGTTCGTGTGGTTTCAATTGCCTTGACGCATAAGTAATCACCTTGTCGTGCTGCATAAGAACACATTCTAATCCTTTATGAGAAGCATCGCTATAAATTACGAAATTCCCTTGATCGTCTGGAAGTGACAAAACAGGTGTCGTAATTAATCTTTGCTTCAACTCCTGAAAACTTTCTTCGCACTTAGTCGTTCCATATAAAATTTTCATTCTTTCGTGTAAGCTTTGTTAATGGTGTGGCAATCCTTGAGAAATTCTGAACGAATCGTCGATAATATCCTGCCAATCCCAAGAAACTTCTTACCTCTGTGGGTGTTCTCGGTCTCTCCCAATTCGTAATTGCCTCAATCTTTGTCGGGTCCACTTTGATCCCTTCATTACTGACTATGTGTCCTAAGAACTGAACTTTTTGTAGCCAAAACTCACACTTCAAGAATTTAGCATATAACTTCTTTTTCCTTAAAATCTCCAAAGCCGTTCTCACATGTTTCGCATGATCCTCTTTCGTCTTGGAATAGATTAAAATATCGTCTATAAACACAATAACAAACTTATCCAAATACTCTTTGAAAATTCTGTTCATCAGGTCCATAAACGCTGCTGGGGCGTTGGTCAATCCAAAAGACATCACTAGAAATTCATAATGCCCATACCTTGTTCTGAAAGCTGTCTTTGGTATATCTTCTGGCTTGATCTTTAGTTGATGATATCCCGATCTTAAATCAATTTTGGAGAAGTACTTGGCTCCCTTCAATTGGTCAAACAGATCATCGATTCTGGGTAACGGATACTTGTTCTTGATTGTCAGCTTGTTGAGCTCCCTATAGTCGATGCACAGTCTCATGCTTCCATCTTTCTTCTTGACAAATAATACCGGGGCTCCCCACGGGGATACGCTGGGTCTAATTACTCCTTTCTCTAACAATTCCTGCAATTGCTTTGCTAGCTCTTTCATCTCAACAGGCGCCATTCTGTACGGGGCCTTGGACACTGGTTCTGTTCCAGGTGCTAAGTCGATCACAAATTCAATTTTTCTATCTGGAGGAAGTCCTGGTAACTCGTCGGGAAATATGTCTGAAAATTCATTCACTACTGGAATATCTTCAAGTTTTGCTGGCTCCTAACTTCTGTCGATCACATATGCTACGAAATGCTCACATCCTTGTCGTAGTAACTTCTTGGCTTGAATCATCGTTAAGAACTTCTTTACTTATTTCTGACCTTTGAACGTTACTATTCTTTCGTCTGGCATTTTCACCATTACTTTCTTATTTTGACAATCTATCTGAGCATCATGCTTAGATAACCAATCCATCCCTAATATCACATCAAATTCTCCTAACTTAAATGGTATCAAATCTACACAAAACTTACTACCAGAAATCTCAATCTCACAATTTCCACAAACTTGGTTCACAGTTACACGTTCTTGATTTGCTAATTCCACAGTCATTATTTCATTTAAGCACTCAACTGGACAGTTTAATTTACTAACAAAATCTTGTGAAACAAATGATCGAGTTGCTCCCGAGTCTATTAACACTTTGGCACATAAAGAATTCACATTAAGCGTACCTGCCACGACATCCATATCCTGGATCGCATCCTTCACCGACATGTCAAAAACTCTAGCCCTTGGAGTCTCATTCACTGTTGGGGTAGATCCCATAATTCTCAATGCATTACTAACTGGGGCTGGTGTCTTGCAATCCCTGGACATATGTCCTGGCTTCCCATATTTAAAGCATATAAATCCAATGGCTGGAACCTTCACTGCTGGATTCCGGATAAGCTGATCCTTATTTGCTGGCTGATTTCGGCACTCCCTTAAATAGTGCCCGTTCTGGTTGCATTTAAAACATACCACATTCAACTTGTTACAAACTCCTCCATGCTTCTTTCCACAAACTTGATAATCTGGAAAAGTTAATCTCAACTGATTCGGCTGATTCACATTAGCTGGACGATTGCCCTGGCCTCCGTCTTCTGCATTTTGTCTCCTGAAATTAAAATTTCTCCCTGGCTAAAACTTGCCCTTCTTAAAATTTGGAAACTTCCCTGTTTGTGACTGACCCTCACTTCCTTCAATTTTCCTTTTCTTGCTTTCCTTTTCCTTCTGGAACATCTCACTCTCCGTCTCTGCGATCATAGCCTTCTGTACTACTCCTGCATAAGTCTCCAATTCAAAAATAGCTACCTTCCCCCTGATCCATGGTTTCAAACCCTGCTGGAATCTCTTAGCTTTCTTTCTATCAGTATCAACATACGACGGCACATACCTTGACGATTCCTCAAACTTCCCTTCATAATCTGTTACCGACATATTCCCTTACTTTAACTCTAAAAACTTCAGCTCCATTTGATCCTGAACAAACTGAGGAAAATACTTTTCTAAAAACAATTCCTTGAACCTTTCCCAACTAATAACATCTGTGCCTTCCAATGTCTTCACCATTTCCCACCAATAGGTGGCCTCATTCTTCAAATAGTAACTTGCAAACTCAACCTTCTGTTCTTCCTTTACTTTCACTAAGGCAAATGCCTTCTCTATTTCCTTTAACCAAACATTTGCTTCAATTGGCTCTAAGGAACCCTTGAATTCTGGTGGGTTTATTGCCTAAAAAGTTTTGAAGGTTACCTAGGGGATTGGTCTATCTTTGTTGTTGTTGTGCCAGGTGAACTGTTTGTTGGGCCAAGATTTGAAGAATCTAGGGCTATTGCTGGGTCCATAGATCCTGGGTTCACATTCGGGTTTGTATCATCTTGATTGTTGTTGTTGTTGGTTTCTTCATTCTGGGTGTTGGTGCGGGTATTTCTTTTGGGAAGCATTTTCTGTAAAGAATCAATCAATTTATTTAGCTTTTGAATCAAATCTTTGTATAAAAGAAAAGTTTTGTAAAACAGGAATATCTCTTTTCGAAAATAGTTGTAACTAAGTAAATTGCATGCTTCTTTACAGAATATAAACAGTTATGAAAAACAGGGTACATTGTATCACAAGGTATACTGGTGCAATAAATAAGGTAAAGTAAAACAGGTACGATAAAGTAAATGATAATGTTGGAAAAGAAAAGGTACTGATATATAGATCAAAAGTTTTAGGTAGTACAAGCGTAAAGACGCTTCGAAAGTAAAAGCAAAAAGGGTACAATAACCTACTCACTAGTCAACATCGCTAGTCTATAAATACAACTCAAAAGTCTACTGATACACACTACACACTACTGTCCATACTACATAACCATAACAACACTGCTCAGCATCTCCATCTCAGAATCTCTAACTCAGCTCCAAGGAAACTCTGGTCCTGCCAGCCTCTCAAAGTCCTCCATCACCTCAGTAGCCCAGCCCAGCAGTGCATCAGGGCCTCTGCCAGGTAGTGTAGCTCCATGTAGCCTAGCCTCAAGAACCCTCCGTGTCACATGAATCTCCTCTCGAAGCTCCCTCACACCACGATCAACATATGTAGTCCTGATGATATGCTGTAACTCTCTAATCTGAGCCAACAAGGAATCACGCTCCAATAGAAGAGCCTCATACCGGTAATAAGAAACTGGGGGTAATGTAGACTGGAATGGGGCACTCGCTACTGAATGCCCAGTGGAATCTGAATCAGCTGGTGGGGGTCCTCTGACAGGTGGCCTCATGCCTGGAGGTGGAATAGCCTGCAGTGGTACGGGCTGCAACACAGGTGGAGGTAGAATAGCCAATGGTGGTGGAACAACAGGACGTGGATGCGAAAACGGCACTCCAACTGAAGGCTCTGAGTGATCTGCTGATACGGGAATAAAAGAGTCGGCCATCTCTGCTATCTGAAATCATATCGTAATATAAGAATCTCGTACCACGACGCAAACTATACTAATACCGGTTATACCATAACACTCAACCTCTCGACGTTCTATCATCCTATACCTTACTTTTAATCATATCCCTCTACCCATTCCCGTCAACCTAGGCTTGTGTCAGTGACTTATAACTTGTAGCTCTGATACCAAACTAACCTGTGGCGCCCTCCAAACCCGGGTCAGAAGTTTGGGGTCCACACATATACCTTATTTATAACCTGCTTATAACAATAATAAAGATAATAATAATATATGCAGTGACCCTACTTACCAACCACCACGGACCGCAACAGGTTAAAGTATGCACACAAGCCAAATACACTAATATATTACAAACCGTTCAAATCCCAACTATTTCAAACTCAAACTAAGTATTAAACATTATTACAAACTTTTACAAACTTAAATCATTCCAAAAGAAGCCTACTAGCTCAGTTTTCTCAACCTGAACCCCTAGCTCTCGCGCTGGACTGGGGATCCTCTTTACCAACTGGTTCCTTTTTAACTGGAAAGAATATAAACAACATCGCACGAATGAGCTAACTAGCTCAGCAAGTCACAATGACAAAACTGAGAATAATGATCATCAGGTGAATATGTTTATGATATCAAGTGAACAATGGATTATGATTTAGAATTGGATATTATACTTTTAATTTAAAAACCAAGGTTAGGCTGCTGATCAGTCACGTACTAACCCCGAGCAAGGCACACAGCATTGCTCTAACTACTGGATCCAAGGCACACATTGGCCTAACTTGACCATTATATGGCCTGACCATGAATCTGGTCCACAATTTTATAAAAACAATCCAATTCTAACATAATAACAGAATATGCAATAGTAAACAATAACTGAAATCATTAACAACAATAAATGTTTAACAATGAAAGGGTTTCAATCCTTGTAAGGATCAACCAGGTACTTTAAAGCTTGAATGCTGGGTAATGAAAGAATTGGATAACAAAGGAAACAACATTTCAGGGTTTCAAGGATTTGGTCTTTCAAAGCATAAGATATCATGGATTGAGTATATAGTAATCCAGTTCAGTGTCTGGTATTTAGTTTGTATGTATTTGTGGAGTAGTATCGTAGATTTGTGGTTCGTGTTTGGGTATATAATAATCAATGGCTTAGAAAGAATATGGTTCATGGCTCAAGAACAATAATTGAAATCAGGATTTAGGTTTTCGTGCTTCAAAGCACTTGCAATGTCAACAAGACTATCAAGAAGTACAATATCTCGAGAAAGTTCAGAACACTTGCCTGGTATTAGCTTACTACTCTGCACTCGCTTCCAATCACAACCGTCTTACTCTTCAACTATCTGTTTTCCTTTCCTACGTCTTGCCTCTTCTGCTCACATATCATAAGCATCTATCAATCATCAACTCACAAGATTCTATTCAACACATACTTCTATCTACCCTTCATTTTACCCAAATCCGATTAACGGATTGAAATCTATGCAATAACGAAGTAAACACCGAATATATAGACCGATAGTCAAACAACATGTCACGTATAACATATAATACATCACGTAATCAATGACATATCATTTATAAAGAAGTCTCGGGTCATAAATATGCTTTCGGGTATTTAAAATAATTTTTAAAACATTTTTCGGAATTAAAACGGGTCGTTGGATCAATTTCGGAATAATAAACAGGGTTCGGTTGGCCTAATTCTGGCTCCGAAACAATTTTAGAATAATTATCAAGCCTTGAAAATAATTTAGAATAATATTTTAAAGCTCGAAACTATTTTTCCAAATTTTTAAATCATTTTTAAATAATTAAATCTAATTAAATAATTAATTAAAAATCAATTAATAATTAATTAAATCAATTAACCAATTAATTTTCGAATTAATTGACTAATTAATCAATTAAAAATTAACTGAAATTAATTAACTAATTAATTCAGATTTATTTGTGAATTAAAAATAATTTTCGGAATTAAAATAATAATTTTTAGAATTTTCAGAAATTAAAAATGAATTTTTATAATAAAAATAATTAGGAAATATGATTTTTAAACATTTTTAAAATAGGAATCCAATTTTTGCAAAGTTTGGAAACTTCAGGGACCTAACTGTATCGTCCCCAAAAGTCCAGGGACCAAACTGTAAATTTTACATCCCGTCGCCGGAAAACACAGGGGTGGCCGGAGAACACGATTCCGGCCTCCTCACCTTGCCACAAGCTCCAGATCACATCTACAGGTTACCAGGAACACAACCATGCAATCAAAACAACCTAACAATCCCTGAGTTGGCCGGAATTTGGCCGTGAAATTTTCCAGTTTCCGGCGAACATCGGAAAACTTCAAAACACAACTCCCTTCTCTAAAGACCTCGTTGGTTCATGAAACTTATACGACTAGATTGCAAATTTCACAGAGAACACAACCCACTATAACACAACATCAATCTATCACAGAATAAGAAACCCTCAAATTTCAATTAAGAACATTCATACGGGTTATAAACCCTAATTTTGAAATTCGAAAATTAAACTCAAATTTGAACATGTTATTGAACTCCAAATCAGACGTATGACATATGAAAATCATCAGGAAAACAAGCTCTACAACATGCAATCATCAAATCATACAAACAATCATCCGAACAAAAATTCATATTTTTAATAAAATAAATTCGAAAATAAATAAATTTTTAGAAAAATAACCTTGATTTCTGCAGTGAAACAAAGCTCAGAATCTGATAGAACACCTCAAATCCTTCGTTTTGGTTACTCAAGCTTTGAAAACAGAGATCGGTAACGCCTTCGTTTTGCTGTTTGATTCTTAGAACAGTTTTAAGAAATTAGGGCTTTTCTCTGAAAATTATATAATTAACTATCTGCAAATGATTTTGATAGGAAATAAAATACGGTAAAAGGCTATTTATAATTATGGAAAATTAGTATCCCGTTGGATCATTCCGGATATAAAATGGTACGTTTATTTATAAAAACTGATCCAAACGGTATCGGTTTTCGGGATAATTATCCAGATCAGTACAATTTGTACTGCGGTCTTGGTCTCAGCGCCTGGTTACACGTATTACAAAGTGATAATTGGGATAGTTTAATAAAAAGCTCTTGTTTATCGAAAATACGGGTTTTATTAATTTACCGAAACGAATATTATATCGAAAATATTGCGCCGGGACCCGCGCAGGACAAACCGTACGCCGGATCAAAAAAGTCGAAACATGGAAAATGCTCGGAATATTACAATTAGGTTAGGAAGGAGTTCTCGGAAGAGTTTCGGGTTCCAAAAAACGTAACAACGGTTGACGTCGGTTGGTTCCCGTTTTTATAAAATAGATTTTAATTACCCGGAAAAAGATTTTAGAAATTTCATATGATTCTTATAAATCCATAAATCAACATAAAAATAATTAGGAAGATATGACAATTATCTATATTTTATTTTGGACATATAAAAATTAAAATACTCAATTAATATTATTTTTGAATATTCAAGTACAGATAACACTTAACAATTAGCTCACATAATAGATACTGAACACACATAATAATTATATAATAGCAAAAATAATTACACGATATATCCCGGATATTACACTCGACCTTCATCTTCAGCACCTACTGTGAAATCTTCATCTTCCAAGTCAACGAGGACAAAGAATGTTCCTCAAACATCTCAAAAGAGAAGGAGGATTGCATTGAGAGATGAATCTGATTCTGAGGAACAGGTTTCTTCTAGAGAACCTGTTGTATCTGAAGCTGAGAAAGAGATTTCTCAGAAGGATTCTGAAATTGGGGGTTCTAGGCTTCTCAAGAGGCTTAGACTGAATGACAGTTCCTGAAACTTCCAAGGAATCCAAATCAACAAGGAAGTACAAGAAACAGAGGGCACAAAGGCCAGTTTCAGATGATGAAGAGGAAGCAGCTAAGAAAGGGGATCAGGAATCTCTGATCTCACAAGACAAGGAATTTGCTCCAGTCACTTCTTCTCCATCAACTCCATCTCAGGAAGCTGTATCTGACAAGGCTAACTCACCATCTGTGTCTCTTGTTGATCCAGGCACAAGTGCTGATATTGATGTTCAACACTTGGTTGTGTCTGAAGTATTTCTCTTAGAAGCTCCTACAGCAAATAATCCTTCCACAACACCTGTTACTGATGTTGTTCAAACTCCAGAGTTATCAACAACACCTTCTCTGCATCAAGATGCTGATGATCAGACTTTAGGTGAGCATCAGGATATGGCTGTTGATCAGAACTTAGTATCAGATCAGCAATTAGAGGATGTTGAAGCCTCCATTGCTACTCACACTGTTGTCTTATCAGAAGATACTGATTCTTTAAGTTCTGATGCTGCAAATATTGGAGATACTAGGTGATGCTGCTCCAACTGTAGATACTGATGAAGCAGGTCCTTCAGGACATACTCCTCAACAGACTTTTCCTAAGTCTGAACTGGTAAAGAAGTTTGTTACCGGGGCTGCACCAGTACCTTGGAGTGAAACTCCTGCAGGTCAGGAGTGGACTAAGGAATGGAACTCAGTTTCATGTGTTCCAACTGCAATACATCTTGCTGAGCACTTGACTAAAGCTGATGAAATGTTAAATTCTGATGATTTAAAAACCCAGCTTAGAGTCACTGCATTGAGTATTAAACATCTACAAGGTCTTCATTCAACTACTCATGCAGAGCTACACAAGATTCAGGAGAACTTTATCAAACAAGAACAAGTTTGGAAAATTGATAAGAAAAAGTTCTTTCAACCTACCATTGACAGGATTGCTTATATTGAGAAAACTCAAGAGAAACAATAAGCTCAGATTGATGACATTCTGACAAATCAAGCTTCTCAGCAATCGTAACTTACTGAAATCCAATCCTCAGTGGAATTACTTATCTCTCTTTTACTACCTGTTGATGCCAAAAAGGGGGAGAAGGTAATTAAGTCCAAATGCAACACTAACAAGACACTGCAAGGAAAAGATGATGGAAATGATGATCAAGGATACTCTGGAATGGGTAGCGGTCATAGTCAAGGTAGAAGGTTTATATCAAGACAAGCTAGTCACAGGACAAGTTCTGGTACTGGGAAAAGAATAAGTTCTGCTGCTGGTAAAAGGATATGTTTTGATGAACTTCTAGATCTTGATGAGGAAATGTCAAGACAGTTATTTCTTCAAAAAAATCCAGGAATGGACTTGGAAAGTTTAAAGGAAGAAGAAGCTAGACTTAAATCAGAGAAAGTCACATCTAAATCTGAAGCTTTTGGTAAAAATTCACTTCCAAAACTCAAAGGCATTGTGATCAAAGAAAGGACACATACTGAAGCAATGTTGGCTAGATCACAACCACAGATAGATCCAAGATCCAAGGGTAAAGAAAAGGTTGGTGAACCTATCAAGGTTTATGTACCTCCTGAGGAAGAAGAAATTACTGATGAAAAGGATGATCTTGCTCTGACTTCAAGAAAAGTTCTTAAAACAACCTCTGACATGGCTCAAGTTGTTCAGAGTCAAGAAATTGTAAGTTCTGATATTCAGAAGAAGCAAGTAACCTCTGACAGAGCTCAAGTTAACTTGATATCAGAAAATAGATCAAAGACACTCTTACCAGGATTCACTAAAGCAAAACAGACTCAATCTTTGAAGACTACTGCAAGTGGTTTTGAAGCAAGAGTAGTTACTGGAAAGGAAGCTAGAGATAAACCGAATTGGGAAATGCTGATGAAAGAAGAGTACACAACACTACCAATGATCCAACTTCCTTGAGTGAACCAGGTATTGGAGCAACTCCTGAGAGATTGAATCAACTGGAATCGGTACAGATGGTTTACCATACCTACTTGAAAGAATACATCATGTTGTATTTCATGACAGATGGTAGGGTTTATCATATAAGACAAAATGCCATTTCATTGAAGTATTTTGAAGAATTGGAGCATGTACTTTTCTTACTTCATGTGGATGACAGAATAACAGAGACTGCTGCAAACTACTTAAAAGAACAGATTCAGATACAGAAAAGGCTTTATTCTGTCAAGTCTGACAGCATATATGTTCCAAAGTACAGAGATCACAATGGTGATATTGTTGATATGAAGCCTAATACTGCACAGATCAGAACATATCTTGGTATTAAGGGACTTGAATTCAATCTGGAGTCTGCCAAAACTTATGTCATAAGACTAGATCAGGAGTTGAGAAAAGCAAAGATCAATGATCTCAGAGCTGCAATCTTTCAAACTAGTAAAGATACTGCAGAGCTTAAAGATGTCAAAAGGAGAATGATTTATGAACTAAGATATGCTGAGAAATCTTTGTTGAAGAACTATCTCAGAACAACTCCTGACATCAGAGAGATCAGAAAATGATGAAGCCAAGTCGAAGATCTACAACTGCTTAAATACTGAAATTTATACAGACTGAAGTTGTTATCAGAAGTTGAAATTGGTAAAAGCTTTAAGGACTGTAAGTTGTAGTTATCTAGTCTAATTCTCATGCATTTGTACTTAATGTTTTTGACATCATCAAATATCTGTTAAACTTGTATATTATGTTAATTTACAAGTTGGGGGAGATTGTTAGATATATTTGATAATGTCATGGCTAATATGTTTTATGTTTAGCTTTCAGATCTTACTTGAACAGGATAAATCAGTACTTAACTGTTGATCAGTACTTATATTGGAAGTCAGGACTTAAGGATATCAGTACTTATGTTATCAGGAGATAATCATCAGAAGATAAATATCAGAACTTAAGTGCTGAAGGACAATCAGATAAGGACAGTAGTTGATTAAAGGAAAGAAGATCAAGATAAACATAAGAAGAGATATGCATGAAGAAGGAATTCCGTAAAGAATGGAATACTTGGAAGAAAAGATATCTGATTGATATATTTTAGGAAGCAGAATTATATTCCATATCAATTAGCGATTATCTTGTAACTGTGTAGTATATAAACACAGACATAGGGTTTACACTATAAGTGTTATCATTATTATAGAAGATTATTCATTGTAACCCTAGCAGCTCTCGTGATATTTGTTCATCACTGAGAGGTAACAGTTCCATACTGTAACAGAGTTTATTATTTCAATAAAGTTTGTTTTCTGTTACTTAAGTTCTTAAAGTTCGATTTGAGTGTACTATACACTGTATTCACCCCCTCTACAATGTGTGTGTGACCTAACATAATTAGAACAGAGTGTATGACCCAATTTAGATCCTAGATCATAGAAAGCGAGACCTCAGGAATAAGTCTATTCCCATAGTAAATATGCTTTGGAGAAATCCCCGAGTGGAAGAGTCCACTTAGGAGTTAGAGTCAGATATGCTTGACAAATATCCTCACTTGCTTAGTTAGATCAGATTCTGAGGACAGAATCTTTTTAAGGGGGAAGGATATAATGACTCGGATATTTTTTTTGCCTTCTTTAAATGTGTAATTATTGAATAATTAGATAAACAAAATATGTTTATGGGTTCTGTCAGTCGTGTGTTGTTTTATTATTGGTTATGTGTGGTTTGTGGTTTATGAGGATTATTTGTATTATTGTTTGCTGAGATGTATTGTCTCATTATTACTTTTAAAAGTGGTTTTATGGAAGATTTATTTGCATAAATATTTGGATTGTTTCTAAAAAAAATTATGATTTTATAATTACAATAATTATTTGTGGGATTTGCATAAATATTTGGATTGTTTTAATATTTTGAAATTTATGTTTTTATTAACTTCGGGATATTTATAACATTTTAAAACTATCTTCATGATTTTCTAAATTTATTTTAAATACAGCTCGGCTCGTTAAATATGAAATGCGGTACGAGTTGTGTTTCAAAAATGCTCTATAAATCATGAAAATTTTATTTTATGGACTTTTAAATATTTAGAGATTTTTGGTAGTAAAATTGTAATTATTTTTATAAATTTTAAAGAATAGTAGATTCGTAAATTAAACGAGAAACGAATCAGAAATTTGTATAATTGCGAGCCCTGGACACGTGTAAAACAGGTAGGCTCTAAATTTTCAATTGCCTGAAACTTGGCAGGCTGTGATTTTTCATATTATTACATTTTATTAACCCCCCTCACCTCCTCCACCATCCCTTCTCAATCTCTCTCTTCGAACTCTCTCTGGGTTCTCTCTTTGTTCCTCTCGATCTCCCTTGTGTTCTAATCCCTCCTTCACTCCTTCCTTATTCTCTTATTCCTTCTTGTTTTTTTTGGTAGGTATCCGGCAGCTTGGATTTTCCGGCCACTGTGGCTGTTTGCTCCGATTTTCTGCTTAATTGCTATATATATGTGGGTTTTATGTATACATCAGTTGGGTGGAGAGTTTTGCTGTGAATTGATTTTGTGCTTTTATTTTCTTGACTCTCGCCGCCCCTCACCGGAAACGGTGAGGATGGTTGTGGCGCGTGACCGCTGACTCGCGGTGTGGTCTCCTGTTGCCTGTATTGTTGCGGTTGTTTATATGAGATGTTAAACTAAAATTATTCAAAAATCTTATTGAAAATCTCGAATGAATATCTATATTATTTGTTCGGACTATTTTAGTAAGAATTTCGAATAAATTTTTTTCCTAAACTACTGAAGTTATTTGCGACGGTATTTTAAATCGATAGGATTTGTTTGAAACCCAACAAGTATCGGGCACCAATAAATCTTATCGTCCGTCGACGATGATCCTCTGCGAGCCGACGGTGGACGATGATGACGCGGTTCTGAGTCCAAATATTTTAAAATAAATAAAATTAGTGTTTTATTTTTATTCCGGATCGAATTAGTTAATTAGGAAATATCGTATTTTTGAATTGTATCGGTGATTGGGAATTCTGGAATGGAATGGTGATTTATTGTAGTTGTTATTGTTGTGAACTTTGCGGTTGTGACGTTGATTTATGTTTCGGCGGGTAGTCCGATAATCAAAGGAGACGCTGCCCGATTTTCGGGAAAATAAACTACGGAAATACGAGAGCTTATCTGATGATTATCGGGACATCGAGCGAATGTGTATATATATATATATTATACGAACTTGATTGTATGTTGTGGTGAATATTTTGGTCAAAACCCAATAACCCTAATTTCGTAAAATGACGATTATACGTATTTTCGGAAAACGAACACCAAACCGATTTTCGAGAACATGAACCCTAACTGATGCGTGTATTACAATAATATGTATAATTACGAGTCGAGATTTGATATCGTATGGGTAGGTTTGTTAGCGAAGATATGTCAAGCATACCTAGACGTCTAACATAGAGTGTTTCGACCCTGTAGGTTCTAGTCGGGAAACTGAAAGTGACATTGGACTAAAGATAACCTAGTAATCAGTTGGCAAGCGCAGCGAGGTTCCCAAGCAAAGGACCTGAGTGTTAAAGTTGGATCCAGGATAGTCTACTAGTAAGGCGATAAAGCTGAGCAGTCTAAGTTAGTCCAAGGTCAATCGGTGTTAGTTGTAAAGCTCTGCAAGGCAAGTACCCCATGACCATTCTTTTATGGTTCAGTATATATGAATAAATAATGTTTTAATCTCAGTAAAGGAATAAAAACTGTTTTAATTTACGTATCCCCTGTATCTGGAAATTTTGTTTAAAATATGTTTTGGGGAAAATTAACTTCTGAAAGCACCTATCTCTAAACGTGATTAAAATGAAAAGAACTTTTGAATAGTGCGCTTTGACAGAATGGTTTTAAAAACAGATAGGTGATAGTGATTTTGGAAACTGGATAAAGAGAATGTTTTGATCCACCTATGTCATGAAATGTTTTAATCCACCTATGTCGTGGAATGTTTTGATCCACCTATGTCGTGGAACTTTGGAAAGAGGCAAAAAGGGAATTCAGTTGATCTATTGGAATTGAGTAGGCATAAGTGGTTAATTCGGTTGGGCGCTCTGTTTAACCGATTAGTCCAGCAGTTGGGGAAAAGACCTAGCTAGTCTTTTCCCAATTTCTGAAACACTTTCTTTATTCTGGATGGCCGTTAGTCGCTGTCCGGTGAGGGTAGACTGATCAGCTATCTTCACCCGTTGAATGTCCAATAGATTTGATTGATTCGGTTTTCAAAATTGTTTAACAAATCAACTTGTTGAGACAAATGATTTGAGAATGAAATAGCATTCTAAGATTTAACTCTGGTATTTATAAACAGCACACGATTGATATTATTGTTTTTCAGAGCATGCTAGTTTTGAATATCCAGTTTATGAATGTTTACAAGGTTTTGCAAATGAGCTATAATCTCTATTCCTGTCACTATTTTATCATATACTATTTTACTTGTTATTCGTATAGTGGTACTGCTGATCAATTGATTGCTCACCCTTGTAGAATGTTTTATATATGTATTCCAGATGCCTAGGACATTCTTCCGCGGTAGTCAGGGCAGAGTTCCAGTGCCTTCCGTGTTAGGCTCCTCTGAGGTAGTTGTGTTAGACCAAGGATGGTCTGTTGAGTTGTTGTATTATGATAATATCGTTCAGATTATTTGTAGTAGGTTGGTTTTATAGCAGATATAACCTAAGTCATACTTAAACCTGGAAATGGTCTTGGTAAAGGGGTCGTGGTTATGTATAGCTAGTGATTTGAGTTATATTATTTTTATTATTGTTGTTATTGACGTCAACTCCTGACCCCGGGGTTGAGGCCGTCACAGTTGGTATCAGAGCTACATGTTTGAAGTCTCTGATTTAGGATAGGAGTAGAGTTAGAAGAGTTTAGGAAGGTTTATATATAGTTGTGAGTCAACAACTCAATCAGAGGAGCGAGTCTATGAGTTCAATCAAGGGTTTTGAAAACATAATCCTGACGTTTATTGAGGATTGGATGGATCTTCCCTAGCCTAGAATACGTCTCCTTCGTATATGTATTATTGGTAAGCTTTGATAGAGATTTTTAGTTTTCCTCTCGAGAAAAAATGAGTCTGATCGCGAGAATTCAGCTTTTGCGCGGATCCTTGGTGTGTCAGTTACAGAGACACCCATATTATCCCTAAAAATAGCATTTTCGACATCGAGGGATGTTGATGGACCAAGTGTGTGACCTCGGTGAGTTCGGACAATATAATAATAGTCGATGGCTGCTATGACAGCCAAGTTCCGTGAAGTACGGGGATCAGTACTGTTGTTATATATTAAAACTTATAGGCATTTCTTGAGACACCTTTTTCTTTCGGAATAATTATTTACCATCTAATAAGATGCTTGTTTATCCCTAAGAAAGTTAAACTTGAAGCAAGTGACTTAAGGTTCTGTGGATTTATCATAAATCAGATTTTCCCTTCCTATTTATGAATTTTCTATCTAAACATCGTTTCTTTCCTCAGTGATTATTTCGGTTGATTGGGGAAAGCAATGCATATGATTTGACTATTTATCTGTACAACAAATGGTCTGGTGGGACGCCACCGATTTTGTGTTGTGAACTGTGCGGTACTAAGACTGGCCATCTTATGTACTCGTATGGTTGCTCTCAGTCATACCTACATCTTCTTCACTGTATCTTCTTATTCGATTCACTTGAGTTGGAAATTTCATTTGATATTCTGTGATAATGAATTTATGCAATTAGATGGTCCTCATTATTGAGAGCAAATAAGAGTGACTGTCGGGAGGAACGAGAGTCCTATATCAGGATATTATTTAAGAATAATGGTAACCGCGAGAGTTCAGGATCTAATGATGGAGTTATAGCTTCGTGAAAAGTAAATCAGTGGTTGATGAATCGCTTGTAGGTGAAAAGAAATCATCTCTAGAGAAATGGTTGGTTGAAATTTGGACTTTGGTGCCTAGAATAGCCTAGCGTTCCTTAAATTGACCTGATTTATCAGTTTGTTCAATATAATTGGTGGTTGATATAGCCAGCCAAGTCTTGTTGTATATTAAAGTTGATGTGGTAATGAGTAGTGACGGGAAGTTAGTCAGTTGCTGTTATATTGAGGAGTCGTGCGACGGTGTTTAGTTTCTTTATATTTTAGTTTTCCTAAACTGTTGTTGATTCCGCTACTGTCATTGTTGCTGTGATTGCTAGTATTGTTAATCTAGATTTCTTTTGTAAATGAACCCCGATATTAAAGACATCGGTACTGTGATTGGGCAGCATTTTCCTGATACAGATGCACCATTTAAATAGTGATATCTTTTGTAAAATATTTTTGTTATGTTTTGAATAAACTCATTTATATATTTCAGGAAGATGCCACCCAAGAAAGCTACCCATTCTAAAGAAAATAGTAGTAGTTTTGCGGAGGGTCCAACTATAAATGAAATTCTAGATATGTTGTGCCAGCAGCAGCAACAACAGTTGTAGCTAATCCAACAGGTTCAGCAGCAGCAACTACTATTGCAGCAGCCACAACTAGGAGTAAACCAAAGTACTAATTTCAAATCTTTCCAGAGTGTTAAACCTCCTGAGTTTAAAGGTGAACCTAATCCAATAGCTGCTGGAGCATGGTTAAAAGAGATGGAGAAAGTTTTTAATCTTGTCCGAGTAGGTGAGAATCGTAAGGCTGATTATGCAAGTTACTTCTTAAAGGATAAAGCGAATTACTGGCGGGAGTCAACCAGAGCGTTAGAAGGAGAAGGCCCTGTTCCATGGGCTAGATTTACTGAATTGTTTTTGGAAAAGTATTTCCCAGATTGTGTGCGGAGTCAAATGGAGATTGAGTTTCTAGAGTTGAAGCAAGGCGATAGAAGTGTAGCTTAATATGAGGCTAAGTTCACACAGTTGGCTAGGTTTGTACCAGATTATGTACGCTCTGAAGCTTAGAAGGCAAGAAGGTTTCAACAAGGATTGAAGCAAGAGATTCACAGCGGAGTTGTGGCATTGCAACTCAAGACGTATCCTTCCGTAGTTCAGGCCGCCTTAGTAATTGAAATTAATCAGAAGTTAGCTGCTAAAGAAAAAGAAGATAAGAAGCGGAAGATAGATGATATGGAAGGAGCATCAGGTCAAGAAGTATCTAGCCAGAAGTCTCAGAAAAAAATTGGAAAAAATAAGAATAAAGAATTTAAAATGAAAAGTTTTTCTTTGAACATGATTCGTAACACCTCAGTTAGCTCTAACCAAGCCAAATCGGTCAAGTCACCTACAACGGAGTGTAAGAAATGTGGTAAAAGGCATGGTGGAAGGTGTAAGGCAAATACTGAATGTTTCAGGTATGGACAGAAAAGACACTACGCGTCAGAATGTAGAGTGGAAACCCCTGGAGTCACCTGTTACAACTGTGGCAAGGTGGAGCATGTTGCCAAGACCTATAGAAGTGTTTCCCGAGATAGCATGGGAGGTAGTGCATCAAAAGGTTTGACGTCCAGTGCATCCAAGGCTAAGACTTATAATCACTACTAGAAAAAAGACCTTAGACATCGGTTAAAAACCGATGTCTATGTAAAAAATGTATGATGTCTTCGCGACTGATGTTAAATGTATTTTCTCATAGACATCGGTTAAAAACCGATTTCTATGTAATATTACACATCATTTCTGGAAAATTTCTAATGTCTAATTCACATTGATGTTATATAATTGTGTAATGTCAAGTTCAGAAATGTAATATTATGATGATTAGACCTATTTAAAACTATAACACACAAGCAATATTTATAAAACAACATCGATTACAAATAAAAAACCGATATCTATAACCTATTAGACATCGGTTGTATTTAAAGAACCGATGTTAATTTGAACAATAGACATCGATTGTTTTCTAAATAACCGATGTCAATTTGAACAATAGACATCGTTTATTTTTTAAATAACCGATGTTAATATGATAAATAGACATCAGGTGTTTATTTTTGAATTGATGTTATTGCCTTGTTTATATGTGCTAATATCCCTTCATTAACATCGAATATTAGACAATGTATTAAAAAACTTAAATCTCAAAACTCAACCAATACATATATATTATTACTCAATTGAATTCAAGATCAACAAATTCTCAATGTGTACAACTAATATCAAATATGTTCATCATTCTAAACAAAGTACAACTAATGTGTAAAATCAACCATATTTCTATTTCTAGTACTCAAGTCATCCCCTTTCATGTGGGCTCCAATTTTCTTTACCATGCTTCCAATCAATAAAAAGATATATGTCTCGCCTAAAAATTTTCCAATCCTTTAAAAGATATCTGATGCATAAACTGAAACAGTGATGAGGGAATCAATTAGTATGTATCAGTTAATAAGGTAGGTGACTACTAAATAAATGGAGGACATGTGCTCACCCTTGAGTCATCAAACTTGTACCAGGTGTTTGGAGCAGAATGAAGGAAAGAGTAGTAATGCCCTGAAGTAGCATATAGATCTCAAAACTACTATAAATACACAAATGGTGAGCGGATACTAAAGTTATAATTAAATGGTTATAGAACATGAAGCATTAAAAAATTGCCAATATTATGCATGATATCAAACTTGTGGTCAATGCGGGAGAACACCTCAGCCACACTGGTGGAGTTTGAAATCATGCAGACAGCTCTCTGAACCTTGGCAAGGTCTCCGCCAGGAACAACAGTAGGGGACTGATAGTCGATTCTACACTTGAATCCAGTTGGGCACCAGTCAACAAACTGAATTATCCGATAGGTCTTGATAGTTGCAATAGCTGCATTGACATCCTTGGGGACAACATCACCACGATACATCAGACAGCAAGCCATGTACTTCCCATGATGAGGATCACACTTGGCCATCATGGAGGATGGCTCAAACGCGGTGTTGGTTATATCAGCCATAGAGAGTTGCTCATGGTATGCCTTTTCAGCTGATATGACAGGGGAATATGATGAAAGCATGAAATAGATCCGTGGATATGGGACCAAGTTGGTCTGGAACTCAGTCATATCCACATTTATAGCACCATCAAATCGCAGAGATGTAGTTAAGGAGGAAATCACCTGAATTAAACATATACAGACCAAATGATTAGGAATACTAAAGAACTAGCATTAGAACAAATTCAGAAAATATAATGATTCTATATCATCTTCCCGAAGAGAATGAGCAAAAATGTTTGGGTGTGTTTCAGTGAAGTTCAAAAAATGTACACATGTCCAGATAAGAATGGAAAAAACAACAAAATTTAGATAAAATCATGAAGAGTGATACCTGAGAAACAAGCCTGTTAAGGTTGGTGTAGGTGGGACGCTCAATGTCTAGCGAGCGCCTCCAAATAGTCATAAATGGCCTAATTGTCCAGAAGAATAGAGACATCATTGTGTTCCAGGAGTGAATGGGTTGAAAGGACATTGTTGTAGGGTTCAACGACAGAAGCTGAAACCTGTGGTGATGGGTAGACAGTAAACCTAAGTTTGGATTTTTTCCCATAGTCAATCAACACTTCTTCCTTGCAGTTTTCACAAATGAACTTTGTATCTGGATCTTCTATCTTTTTAAGCTTTGTAAACGATTCAAGAGCATCCTGGAGGGTGGTTACATCTTTAATCTCCAGGCTCAAATCAATGGAGGGCTCATAAGTATTAGATAAGTGCTCGCAATTACAACATTTCAGCTGAAATTTTTTAACACATACAAAGAGTCATTTATATGTGAATGAGTAAAAGAGATTTATGTAAAAACTAAGCATTTAATTACAAGATTACCTTGCTTACTAGGCGACCACCAAAAACATGTTTGACAAAGTTATCATTATTTGCACACAAAGTTGTCTCCTTTGACTTTGAATCACTACAACACCTCTGGAATCTATCAAGAAAGCATTGCCACGTATGCAGCTAGTTTCAGTATAAACCACAAACCCAAACAACATTTCGTTAACTTTAGAAATGAAAAAATCCAGGACAAGATACCCATTGATAATCATCACAAGGGAAACTGTAGAACATACCTTGTATTACCTGTAGAACATACCATGTATCTAGCCTCACTTTGCATAAATTGATAGCTATTTGCCAACTCTTATAACAGTCCATTTAACAAACTAATTCTAATCCGAAACCATAATTTGACAAATTCTTTTTATTAAAAAAACTGACACAATAACAGTTGGGTAGTTCCACTCCACCACAAAATCATCAAATACTAATACACTATCAAACTTGATGCATTACACAAAATATACAACACAAAACATAAAATTAATTACGAACACGGAGATACACATAATAATCATACCTTGAAAGGCCAATTTTCGTGATAAAATTGACAAACGCTATCACTAGCTTTAACAACAGAAAAGAACTCCTTCTCGACATAAATCTCCAAATACTCACCATAACCTAACACAACCCCTTGTCTCCTCTTCTCGACCATTTTCTTCATCTGCTGTAACCTCTGCTCTCTCAAAACCTTGATATCCTCCAAATCGAGACGATCTAGAGCTGAGATCTCATTATCTATCTTATCTTCCACCACTTTCAATACTGTTAACACTTGCTTATCCAAGATCTGTCAAATTCTCCAATTATTATAATCAGCAAAACACACACATAGACACTCTTTCTCTCTCTCTCTGACTCATCTATCTCTATCTCTCTCTCAGTTTAAGGTTAATGGAAAATTTAAGACTACGAAAGTGAATACAAACATGTGAAGCTCAACGAACCTCTGAACTTGTTGAAAAAAAGAGAGAAACAAAATTTAAAAAACAAAACCCAATAATAATTAAGAACTAAATCGAGATGAAGAATATCAGGATTAAATTTTTAAGCAATACATCAGAAACCCACACACCAAATTTCAATATTAGTCAACAAGGTATCAAAATCAAAACCCGTTACATACTTTAAGAACTAAAACAAAAAACATCCATTAATCACCAAAAAACACAGAAAATTAGAAAGTCAACATAGAGTTGTCTTGGTATATATTAGCAAACCAGATCTGTCCATATCGAATGTTTAGTAGTGCTCCACAAATGCCTATGCTACTGCATCTTCAATCGCCTGTTAACCCGAACATAATAGAATGAAATCATAAAATCCAAAAATATCATAACATTTATGCATATATATAAATCGCGAAACCGCTCATTGGCCACTATTGAAGGATAAAAACAGATTTTCAATTCAACTATCTTAAACCTAATTGAACAAACAAACCTATTCAGAAATTAGGGTTTCTCGTAGATGGAGTTTGAGTAATTGAAGGTGTTCTTCAATTCGGGGTTTAATTGAAACCATATATACTTGCAATCAACTGACATGGTGTGTGTGTGAGAGAGAACCAGAGAGATGGAAGAGATAGAGCACCAGAAAGATGGAAGAGAGAGAGACCAGAGTGAACTGAGAGAGAGAGAGAGGAAAATAATTTGGTAATGGGGAAACGGGTTTTTTTTTGTTAAGGGGGAATATTTGGGGAATAAAGGGGGGAAAGTTTCCGCATATTTTTTTTTAATTTTTTTAAGCTAACCATCGACAACGGTTGTAAAATACATCCGATGTCTATAAGACAAAGACATCGGTTATATAAAAACCGATGTCTAACTAACGTTTCTCATTTTTGAAAAATAACTATAGACAACGGTTATTTTCTCGACCGATGTCTAATATAAGCATTAACATCGGTTTTAAAATAACTGATGTCTAAAAGAACTTTAACATCGGTCGTCTGAGCAACCGATGTCTAAGGACCGATGTCTATTGACAGAATTCTAGTAGTGAATATGAGTAAAAGATCAGCTGCTCAAGACCCTGACAAGGAACCAGGGCACTGATTGATTACCAGAAGAAGCGAATAGTAATATCTACGGACGCTAACAATAGGATGAGTATCCAAGGTGTATTCCGTATTTTGCACTAATATGGGCTATAGAAAAGAAGAATGGATGTATGACCTTACGTTGCTGATTATTAGAAGTTGGAAAAGTTGATGAAAAGAAATAAGTAATCCCCGTATAGAACTGATTTCTATATGATTCAAATAAAAGAACGTATTGGTTCTTGAAGGAAGACCTAAGGTCAGGCTACCGTCAGTGGAAGGTTAAGTCTGAGGTCATACTAGAGACCCTGTTTGGAATGAGAGGGGGACATTGCGAGTTTCGGGTGATTTTATTTGGATTAACAAATGCAATAGTCGCGTTTAAAGGTTTATTGAACAGAGTGTATGAGAAGCACTTGCATAAGTGTAATTGTATTTATTGATAACATCCTCAGCTATTTAGGATTTAGAAAATCCATAAAGAACGCCGAATGGATTTCCCTAAGAAGGTTGAACAGGGAGCAGCTGTATGTTAAGATTTCAAGGTATGAATTTTGGTTGAGATTACCAAAAGATTATGGTACCTATTAACGACTACTCAAGCAAGACCAGTGTAGTAAAAGATATGTAATTAAGATCCCTGAAGAACTAACAAAAGAATCGGAAAGAGTAAGGATTGAAGTTTGAACAATCAAAGGTGAAAAGAAGCTTCTGTATGAAGTTTATCTCAGTCTAAATTGATTGAAAAGATAAAGAAATTGTCAGGTCTTGGACTAGTTTACTAGATCGTAAATACGGAATATTAATTTGAGAAAGGTTAAAACTAACTCATGATATACAAAGGGCGAATGAGGATTCATGTCGGAAGGATATAGAGATAAAAGTTGGAACATTAATATCGCTGGAAGTTTCGCCTTGGAAAAGAAGTAGTAAGATTTGAGCATAAAAGTATGCTAAGCCCTAGGAATTTCGGATCGTGTGAGGTATTGAGGGAAGTAAGTAAAGTTTTCTATAAGCTAGTGTTGTTGCCATAGCGGCAGCATACTCCTAGTGTGTTTTGTGTCTTTGTGTCAAAGTAATATATTGTTTATTTAATTAAAACAGAGTGTATGACCCAATTTAGATCCTAGATCATAGAAAGCGAGACCTCAGGAATAAGTCTAATCTTATAGTATATATGTTTTGGAGAAATCCCCGAGTGGAAGAGTCCACTTAGGAGTTAGAGTCAGATATTCTTGACAAATATCCTCACTTGCTTAGTTAGATCAGATTCTGAGGACAGAATGTTTTTAAGGGGGAAGGATATAATGACTCGTATATTTTTTTGCCTTATTTAAATGTGTAATTATTGAATAATTAGATAAATAAAATATGTGTATGGGTTCTGTCAGTCGTGTGTTGTTTTATTATTGGTTATGCGTGGTTTGTGGTTTACGAGGATTATTTGTATAATTGTTTGCTGAGATGTATTGTCTCATTATTACTTTTAAAAGTGGTTTTATGGAAGATTTATTTGCATAAATATTTGGATTGTTTCTAAAAAAAATTTATGATTTTATAATTACAATAATTATTTGTGGGATTTGCATAAATATTTGGATTGTTTTAAAATTTTGAAATTTATGTTTTTATTAACTTCGGGATATTTATAACATTTTAAAACTATCTTCGTGATTTTCTAAATTTCTTTTAAATACAGCTCGGCTCGTTAAATATGAAATGTGGTACGAGTTGCATTTCAAAAATGCTCTACAAATCATGAAAATTTTATTTTATGGACTTTTGAATATTTAGAGATTTTTGGTAGTAAAATTGCAATTATTTTTATAAATTTTAAAGAATAGTATATTCGTAAATTAAACGAAAAATGAATCAGAAATTTGTATAATTGCGAGCCCGGACACGTGTAAAACAGGTAGGCTCTAAATTTTCAATTGCCTGAAACTTGGCAGGCTGTGATTTTTTATATTATTACATTTTATTAACCCCCCCTCTCACCTCCTCCACCATCCCTTCTCAATCTCTCTCTTCGAACTCTCTCTCGGTTCTCTCTTTGTTCCTCTCGATCTCCCCTGTGTTCTAATCCCTCCTTCACTCCTTCCTTATTCTCTTATTCCTTCTTGTTTTTTTGGTAGGTATCCGGCAGCTTGGATTTTCCAGCCACTGTGGCTGTTTGCTCCGATTTTCTGCTTAATTGCTATATATATGTGGGTTGTATGTATACATCAGTTGGGTGGAGAGTTTTGCTGTGTGAATTCATTCTGTATTTTTATTTTCTTGACTCTCGCCGCCCCTCACCGGAAACGGTGAGGATGGTGGTGGCGCAGTGGCCGCTGACTCGCGGTGTGGTCTCCTGTTGCCTGTATTGTTGCGGTTGTTTATATGAGATGTTAAACTGAAATTATTCAAAAATCTTATTGAAAATCTCGAGTGAATAACTATATTATTTGTTCGGACTATTTTAGTAAGAATTTCGAATAAATTTTTTTCCTAAACTATTGAAGTTATTTGCGACGATATTTTAAATCGGTAGGATTTGTTTGGAAACCCAACAAGTATCGGGCACCAATAAATCTTATCGCCGTCGGCGATGATCCTCGGCGAGCCGACGGTGGACGATGATGACGCGGTTCTGAGTCCAAATATTTTAAAATAAATAAAATTAGTGTTATATTTTTATTCTGGATCGAATTAGTTAATTAAGAAATATCGTATTTTTGAATTTTTTCGGTGATTGGGAATTATGGAATGGAATGGTGATTTATTGTAGTTGTTATTGTTGTGAACTTTGCGGTTGTGACGTTGATTTATGTTTCGGCGGGTAGTCCGATAATCAAAGGAGATGCTGCCCGATTTTCGGGAAAATAAACTACGGAAATACGAGAGCTTATCTGATGATTATCAGGACATCGAGTGAATGTATATATATATATTATACGAACTTGATTGTATGTTGTGGTGAATATTTTGGTCAAAACCCAATAACCCTAATTTCGTAAAATGACGAGTATACCTATTTTCGGAAAACGAACACCAAACCGATTTTCGAGAACATGAACCTTAACTGATGTGTGTATTACAATAATATGTATAATTACGGAGTCGGGATTTGATATCGTATGGGTAGGTTTGTTAGCGAAGATATGTCAAGCATACCTAGACGTCTAACATAGAGTGTTTCGACCCTGTAGGTTCTAGTCGGGAAACTGAAAGTGACATTGGACTAAAGATAACCTAGTAATCAGTTGGCAAGCGCAGCGAGGTTCCCAAGCAAAGGACCTGGGTGTTAAAATCGGATCCAGGATAGTCTACTAGTAAGCGATAAAGCTGAGCGTCCAAGTTAGTCCAAGGTCAATCGGTGTTAGTTGTAAAGCTCTGCAAGGCAAGTACCCCTGACCATTCTTTTATGGTTCAGTATATTTGAATAACTAATATTTTAATCTCGTAAAGGAATAAAAAAGTTTTAATTTACGTATCCCCTGTATCTGGAAATTTTGTTAAAATATGTTTTGGGGAAAAGTAACTTCTGAAAGCACCTATCTCTAAATGTGATTAAAATGAAAAGAAGTTTTGAATAGTATGCTGTGACAGAATGGTTTTAAAAATAGATAAGTGATAGTGATTTTTAAAACTGGATAAAGAGAATGTTTATATCCACCTATGTCGTGAAATGTTTTAATCCACCTTTGTCGTGGAATGTTTTGATCCACCTATGTCGTGGAACTTTGGAAAGAGGCAAAAAGGGAATTCAGTTGATCTATTTGAATTGAGTAGGCGTAAGTGGCTAATTCGGTTGGGCACCCTGTTTAACCGATTAGTCCAGCGTTGGGGAAAAGACCTAGCTAGTCTTTTCCCAAGTTCTGAAACACTTTCTTTATTCTGGATGGCCGTTAGTCGCTGTCCGGTGAGGGTAGACTGATCAGCTATCTTCACCCGTTGAATGTCCAATACATTTGATTGATTCGGTTTTCAAAATTGTTTCACAAATCAACTTGTTGAGACAAATGAATTGAGAATGAAATATCATTCTAAGATTTAACTCTGGTATTTATAAACAGCACACGATTGATATTATTGTTTTTCAGAGCAGGCTAGTTTTGAATATCCAGTTTATGAATGTTTACAAGGTTTTGCAAATGAGCTATAATCTCTATTCCTGTCACTGTTTTATCATATACTGTTTTACTTGTTATTCGTATAGTGGTACTGCTGATCAATTGATTGCTCACCCTTGCAGAATGTTTTATATATGTATTCCAGATGCCTAGGAAATTCTTCCTGCGGTAGTCAGGGCAGAGTTCCAGTGCCTTCCGTGTTAGGCTCCTCTGAGGTAGTTGTGTTAGACCAAGGATGGTCTGTTGAGTTGCTGTATTAAGATAATATCATTCAGATTGTTTGTAGTAGGTTGGTTTTATAGCAGATATAACCTAAGTCATACTTAAACCTGGAAATGGTCTTGGTAAAGGGGTCGTGGTTATGTATAGCTAGAGATTTGAGTTATATTATTTTTATTATTGTTGTTAGTGACGTCAACTCCTGACCCCGGGGTTGAGGCCGTCACAGTTGGTATCAGAGCTACAGGTTTGAGTCTCTGATTTAGGATAGGAGTAGAGTTAGAAGAGTTTAGGAAGGTTTATATATAGTTGTGAGTCAACAACTCAATCAGAGGAGCGAGTCTATGAGTTCAGTCAAGGGTTTCGAAAATGTAATCCTGATGTTTATTGAGGATTAGGCTGGATCTGCCCTAGCCTAGAATACGTCTCCTTCGTATATGTATTATTGGTAAGCTTCGATAGATATTTTTAGTTTTCCTCTCGAGAAAAAACTGAGTCCGATCGCGAGAATTCAGCTTTTGCGCGGATCCTTGGTGTGTCAGTTATAGAGACACCCATATTATCCCTATAAATAGCATTTTCGACATCGAGGGATGTTGATGGACCAAGTGTGTGACCTCGGTGAGTTCGGACAATATGATAATAGTCGATGGCTGCTATGACAGCCAAGTTCCGTGAAGTACGGGGATCAGTACTGTTGTTATATATTAAATCTTATACGCATTTCTTGAGACACCTTTTTCTTTCGGAATAATTATTTACCATCTAATAAGATGCTTGTTTATCCCTAAGAAAGTCAAACTTGAAGCAAGTGACTTAAGGTTCTGTTGATTTATCATAAATCAGATTTTCCCTTCCTATTAGTGAATTTTCTATCTAAACATCGTTTCTTTCCTCAGTGATTATTTCGGTTGATTGGGGAAAATAATGCATATGATTTGACTATTTATCTGTATAACAAAGGGTCTGGTGGGACGCCACCGATTTTGTGTTGTGAACTGTGCGGTACTAAGACTGGCCATCTTATGTACTCATATGGTTGCTCTCAGTCATACCTACATCTTCTTCACTATATCTTCTTATTCGATTCACTTGATTTGGAAATTTCATTTGATGTTCTATGATAATGAATTTATGCGATTAGATGGTCCTCATTATTGAGAGCAAATAAGAGTGACTGTCGGGAGGACCAAAAGTCCTATATCAGGATATTATTTAAGAATAATCGTAACTGCGAGAGTTCAGGATCTAATGATGGAGTTATAGCTTCGGGAAAAGTAAATCAGTGGTTGATGAATCGCTTGTGGGTGAAAAGAAATCATCTATAGAGAAATGGTTGGTTAAAATTTGGACTTTGGTGCCTAGAATAGCCCAGCATTCCTTAAATTGACCTGATTTATCAGTTTGTTCAATGTAATTGGTGGTTGATATAGCCATCCAAGTCTTGTAGTATATTAAAGTTGATGTGGTAATTGAGTAGTGAAAGGAAGTTAGTCAGTTGCTGTTATATTAAGGAGTCGTGCGACGGTGTTTAGTTTCTTTGTGTTTTAGTTTTCCTGTACTGTTGTTGATTCCGCTACTGTCATTGTTGCTGTGATTTCTAGTACTGTTAATCTAGATTTCTTTTGTAAATGGACCCCCGATATTAAAGACATGCGTATTGTGATTAGGAAGCATTTTCCTGATACAGATGCACCATTTAAATAGTGATATCTTTTGTAAAATATTTTTGTTATGTTTTGAATAAACTCATTTATATATTTCAGGAAGATGCCACCCAAGAAAGCTACCCAGTCTAAAGAAAATAGTAGTAGTTTTGCGGAGGGTCCAACTATAAATAAAATTCTAGACTTGTTGTGCCAGCAGCATCAACAACTGTTGTAGCTAATCCAACAGGTTCAGCAGCAGCAACTACTATTGCAGCAGCCACAACGAGGAGTAAACCAAAGTACTAATTTCAAATCTTTCCAGAGTGTTAAACCTCATGAGTTTAAAGGTGAACCTAATCCAATAGCTGCTGGAGCATGGTTAAAAGAGATGGAGAAAGTTTTCAATCTTGTCCAAGTAGGTGAGAATCGTAAGACTGATTATGCAAGTTACTTCTTAAAGGATAAAGCGAATTACTGGCGGGAGTCAACCAGAGCGTTAGAAGGAGAAGGCCCTGTTCCATGGGCTAGATTTACTGAATTGTTTTTGGAAAAGTATTTCCCTGATTGTGTGCGGAGTCAAATGGAGATTGAGTTTCTAGAGTTGAAGCAAGGCGATAGAAGTGTAGCTCAATATGAGGCTAAGTTCACACAGTTGGCTAGGTTTGTACCAGATTATGTACGCTCTGAAGCTCAGAAGGCAAGAAGGTTTCAACAAGGATTGAAGCAAGAGATTCACAGCGGAGTTGTGGCGTTGCAACTCAAGACGTATCCTTCCGTAGTTCAGGCCGCCTTAGTAATTGAAATTAATCAGAAGTTAGCTGCGAAAGAAAAAGAAGATAAGAAGCGGAAGATAGATGATGTGGAAGGAGCATCAGGTCAAGAAGTATCTAGCCAGAAGTCTCAGAAAAAAAATTGGAAAAATAAGAATACACTACAAGAAAAAGTTGAATAGACATCACACATTAGATATCGGTTGCGGATGCCACTGATGTTAAAAGAGCTAATAACATCACCCCATTTTTTTCTGATGTCTTTGTTATTTGAAGACATCGATTATTTAACAACCGATGTCTAAAGTTCTCTAAAATAAATCAGCGCGGGCCACTTCAATTTGTTTCCCCCCTTAGTGAAATTTTACAAAACTTTCCCTCGTTTGATTGCCAATTATTCCCCCTGTCCAGAGAAACTAAAAACAAAAAAAAAAATCTCTCACAAATCTCTCTCTCGTCTCTCAACTCCCACCGAATCTCTCTCTCTCTCTCTTTCTCTCTCTCTCTGTCTCTCTTTCTCACTCGTCTCTCACCACTACAACCTTCGCTACTCTAATGGCCACCGCCACCAGCTCTGCTGTTTTAGTAACCACCATCTCTACCAGGTCCGATGGGTTCACCATCACAATCACCTTCACCGGTCTGCTAAAAATCTCTTGGTGTCTCCTTTACATGAATACTATTATGGTCTTCTTTGCTTTACATGAATACTATTATGTGACAATATAGACATCACTTTTAAAGAAGAAAAACTGATGTCAAAAAATTTAATGTACATCGCTTTAAGATGAATAATTGATGTCAAAGACTGACATGTTCAAGTCTAAATTAAACATAGACAACACTTTGTTTGGGATAAAACTGATGTCTATGTCGATATAGACATCACCTTTCACTAAAGAAATCGATGTTTAATATCTGATTTTACATCACCCAGATGAAAATACTCGATGTCTATGTGGAAAAAAACATAGCTCGTAATATGTTTAATCTCTTGTAATAGGTGTAATTTATTTATTAAATTATTTATTTCTAACAATTTTTGTAAAAAAACAATGCATGGACATCATTTTTTTTGCCAGAAACGATGTCTATGTAAGTAAAGACATCGGGTTATGGCCGATGTCTAGAATAGACATCACCAACATCAACATCGGTTGCCAAACAACATAGACATCGGCAAAAAACCGATGTCTATGGACTTTTTTCTTGTAGTGATAAAGAATTTAAAGGGAAAAGTTTTTCTTTAAACATGATTCGTAACACCTCAGTCAGCTCTAACCAAGCCAAATCGGTCAAGTCACCTATAACGGAGTGTAAGAAATGTGGTAAAAGGCATGGTGGAAGGTGTAAGGCAAATACTGAATGTTTCAGGTGTGGACAGAAAGGACACTACACGTCAGAATGTAGAGTGGAAACCCTAGGAGTCACCTGTTACAACTGTGGCAAGGTGGAGCATGTTGCCAAGAACTATAGAAGTGTTTCCCGAGATAGCATGGCTGGTAGTGCATCAAAAGGTTTGACGTCCAGTGCATCCAAGGCTAAGACTTATAATATGAGTAAAAGATCAGCTGCTCAAGACCCTAATAAGGAACCAGGGCACTGATTGATTACCAGAAGAAGTGAATAGTAATATCTACGGAAGCTAACAATAGGATAAGTATCCAACGTGTATTCCTGTATTTTGCACTAATATGGGCTATAGAAAAGAAGAATGGATGGATGACGTTACGTTGCTGATTATTAGAGGTTGGAAAAGTTGACGAAAAGAAATAAGTAATCCATGTATAGAACTGATTTCTATATGATTCAATTAAAAGAACGTGTTGGTTCTTGAAGGAAGACCTAAGGCTAGGCTACCGTCAGTGGAAGGTTAAGTCTGAGGTCATACTAGAGACCCTGTTTGGAATGAGAGGGGGACATTGTGAGTTTCGGGTGATTTTATTAGATTAACAAATGCAATAGTCACGTTTAAAGGTTTATTGAACAGAATGTATGAGAAGCACTTGCATAAGTGTAATTGTATTTATTGATAACATCCTCAGCTATTTAGGATTTAGAAAATCCATAAAGAATGCCCAAGGATTTCCCTACGAAGGTTGAATAGGGAGCAGCTGTATGTTAAGATTTCAAGGTATGAATTTTGGTTGAGATTACCAAAAGATTATGGTACCTATTAACGACTACTCAAGCAAGGCTAGTGTAGTAAAAGATATATAATTAAGATCCCTGAAGAACTAACAAAAGAATCGGAAAGAGTAAGGATTGAAGTTTAAATAATCGAAGGTGAAAAGAAGCTTCTGTATGAAGTTTATCTCAGTCTAAATTGATTGAAAAGATAAAGAAATTGTCAGGTCCTGGACTAGTTTACTAGATCGTAATTATGGAATATTAATTTGAGAAAGGTTAAAACTAACTCATGATATACAAAGGGCGAATGAGGATTCGTGTCGGAAGGATATAGAGATAAAAGTTGGAACATTAATATCGCTGGAAGTTTCGCCTTGGAAAAGAAGTAGTAAGATTTGAGCATAAAAGTATGTTAAGCCCTAGGAATTTCGGATCGTGTGAGGTATTGAGGGAAGTAAGTAAAGTTGTCTATAAGCTAGCGTTGTTGCCATAGCGGCAGCATACTCCTAGTGTGTTTTGCGTCTTTGTGTCAAAGGAATATATTGTTTATTTAATTAAAACAGAGTGTATGACCCAATTTAAATCCTAGATCATAGAAGAGAGACCTCAGGAATAAGTCTATTCTTATAGTAAATATGCTTTGGAGAAATCCCCGAGTGGAAGAGTCCACTTAGGAGTTAGAGTCGGATATGCTTGACAAATATCCTCACTTGCTTAGTTATATCAGATTCTGAGGACAGAATCTTTTTAAGGGGGGAAGGATATAATGACTCGTATATTTTTTGGCCTTATTTAAATGTGTAATTATTGAATAATTAGATAAATAAAATATGTGTATGGGTTCTGTCAGTCGTGTGTTGTTTTATTATTGGTTATGTGTGGTTTGTGGTTTACGAGGATTATTTGTATAATTGTTTGCTGAGATGTATTGTCTCATCATTACTTTTAAAAGTGGTTTTATGGAAGATTTATTTGCATAAATATTTGGATTGTTTCTAAAAAAATTTATGATTTTATAATTGCAATAATTATTTTTGGGATTTTATAATATTTAGAGATCAATATTTCATCAATTATTTAGCCTTGTATGATTTTCTGATTGCATTTATTCAAAAAATCTGTATTTAATTCTAAAATTCTTCAAAAAAAATATGAAACTAATATTTATCTAAGTTCAGAATATTTCAAAAAATTTAAAATTATTTTAGGAATTTTTGGGATTAATTTCACCCGCGCGTTGATTCGTTTAATTGTGAAAAGCAGGGTATAAATTGCATTTCAAAAATTATTTTAAAATTTCGAAATTTATGTTTTTATTAACTTCGGGATATTTATAACATTTTAAAACTATCTTCGTTAATTTCTAAATTTGTTTTAAATACAGCTCGGCTCGTTAAATATGAAATGCGGTACGAATTGCGTTTCAAAAATGCTCTACAAATAATGAAAATTTTATTTTATGGACTTTTGAATATTTAGAGATTTTTGGTAGTAAAATTGCAATTTTTTTATAAATTTTAAAGAATAGTTGATTCGTAAATTAAACGAGAAACGAATCAGAAATTTGTATAATTGCGAGCCCGGACACGTGTAAAACAGGTAGGCTCTAAGTTTTCAATTGCCCGAATCTTGGCAGGCTGTGATTTTTTATATTATTACATTTTATTAACCCCCCATCTCACCTCCTTCACCGTCCCTTCTCAATCTCTCTTTTCGAACTCTCTCTCGGTTCTCTCTTTGTTCCTCTCGATCTCCCCTATGTTCTAATCCCTCCTTCACTCCTTCCTTTTTCTCTATTCCTTCTTGTTTTTTTGGTAGGTATCCGGCAGCTTGGATTTTCCGGCCACTGTGGTTGTTTGCTCCGATTTTCTACTTAATTGCTATATATATGTGGGTTGTATGTATACATCAGTTGGGTGGAGAGTTTTACTGTGTGAATTGATTTTGTGCTTTTATTTTCTTAAATATCGTCGCCCCTCGCCGGAAACGGTGAGGATGGTGGTGGCGCGTGGCCGCTGACTCGCGGTGTGGTCTCCTGTTGCCTGTGTTGTTGCGGTTGTTTATATGAGATGTTAAACTGAAATTATTCAAAAATCTTATTGAAAATCTCGAATGAATATCTATATTATTTGTTCGGACTATTTTAGTAAGAATTTTAAATAAATTTTTTTCCTAAACTATTGAACTTATTTGCGACGGTATTTTAAATCGATAGGATTTGTTTGGAAACCCGACAAGTATCGGGCACCAATAAATCTTATCGCCGTCGGCGATGATCCTCGGTGAGCCGATGGTGGACGATGATGACGCGGTTCTGAGTCCAAATATTTTAAAATAAATAAAATTAGTGTTATATTTTTATTCCGGATCGAATTAGTTAATTAAGAAATATCGTATTATTGAATTGTATCGGTGGTTGGGAATTCTGGAATGGAATGGTGATTTATTGTAGTTGTTATTGTTGTGAACTGTGACGTTGATTTATGTTTCGGCGGGTAGTCCGATAATCAAAGGAGACGCTGCCTGATTTTCGGGAAAATAAACTACGGAAATACGAGAGCTTATCTGATGATTATCGGGACATCGAGTGAATGTATATATATATATATATTATACGAACTTGATTGTATGTTGTGGTGAATATTTTGGTCAAAACCCAATAACCCTAATTTCGTAAAATGACGAGTATACGTATTTTCGGAAAACGAACACCAAACCGATTTTCGAGAACATGAACCCTAACTGATGCATGTATTACAATATTATGTATAATTACGAGTCGAGATTTGATATCTAATGGGTAGGTTTGTTAGTGAAGATATGTCAAGCATACCTAGACGTCTAACATAGAGTGTTTCGACCCTGTAGGTTCTAGTCGGGAAACTGAAAGTGACATTGGAATAAAGATAACCTAGTAATCAGTTGGCAAGCGCAGCGAGGTTCCCAAGCAAAGGACCTGAGTGTTAAAGTCAGATCCAGGATAGTCTACTTGTAAGGCGATAAAGCTGAGCGTCCAAGTTAGTCCAAGGTCAATCGGTGTTAGTTGTAAAGCTCTACAAGGCAAGTACCCCTGGCCATTCTTTTATGGTTCAGTATATATGAAATAACTAATATTTTAATCTCGTAAAGGAATAAAAACTGTTTTAATTTACGTATCCCCTGTATCTGGAAATTTTGTTTAAAATATGTTTTGGGGAAAATTAACTTCTGAAAGCACCTATCTCTAAACGTGATTAAAATGAAAAGAAGTTTTGAATAGTGCGCTATGACAGAATGGTTTTAAAAACAGATAGGTGATAGTGATTTTGGAAACTGGATAAAGAGAATGTTTTGATCCACCTATGTCGTGAAATGTTTTAATCCTCCTATGTCGTGGAATGTTTTGATCCACCTATGTCGTGGAACTTTGGAAAGAGGCAAAAAGGGAATTCAGTTGATCTATTGGAATTGAGTAGGCGTAAGTGGCTAATTCGGTTGGGCGCTCTGTTTAACCGATTAGTCCAGCGTTGGGGAAAAGACCTAGCTAGTCTTTTCCCAAGTTCTGAAACACTTTCTTTATTCTGGATGGCCATCTTATGTACTCGCTTGGTTGCTCTCAGTCATACCTACATCTTCTTCACTGTATCTTCTTATTCGATTCACTTGAGTTGGAAATTTCATTTGATATTCTGTGATAATGAATTTATGCAATTAGATGGTCCTCGTTATTGAGAGCAAATAAGAGTGACTGTCGGGAGGAACGAGAGTCCTATATCAGGATATTATTTAAGAATAATGGTAACCGCGAGAGTTCAGGATCTAATGATGGAGTTATAGCTTCGTGAAAAGTAAATCAGTGGTTGATGAATCGCTTGTGGGTGAAAAGAAATCATCTCTAGAGAAATGGTTGGTTGAAATTTGGACTTTAGTGCCTAGAATAGCCTAGTGTTCCTTAAGTTGACCTGATTTATCAGTTTGTTCAATGTAATTGGTGGTTGATATAGCCAGCCAAGTCTTGTAGTATATTAAAGTTGATGTGGTAATGAGTAGTGACGGGAAGTTAGTCAGTTGCTGTTATATTGAGGAGTCGTGCGACGGTATTTAGTTTCTTTGTATTTTAGTTTTCCTAAACTGTTGTTGATTCCGCTATTGTCATTGTTGATGTGATTGGTAGTACTGTTAATCTAGATTTCTTTTGTAAATGAACCCCGATATTAAAGACATCGGTACTGTGATTGGGCAGTATTTTCCTGATACATATGCACCATTTAAATAGTGATATCTTTTGTAAAATATTTTTGTTATGTTTTGAATAAACTCATTTATATATTTCAGGAAGATGCCACCCAAGAAAGCTACCCATTCTAAAGAAAATAGTAGTAGTTTTACGGAGGGTCCAACTATGAATGAAATTCTAGACATGTTGTGCCAGCAGCAGCAACAACAGTTGTAGCTAATCCAACAGGTTCAGCAGCAGCAACTACTATTGCAGCAGCCACAACTAGGAGTAAACCAAAGTACTAATTTCAAATCTTTCCAGAGTGTTAAACCTCCTGAGTTTAAAGGTGAACCTAATCCAATAGCTGTTGGAGCATGGTTAAAAGAGATGGAGAAAGTTTTCAATCTTGTCCGAGTAGGTGAGAATCGTAAGACTGATTATGCAAGTTACTTCTTAAAGGATAAAGCGAATTACTGGCGGAAGTCAACCAGAGCGTTAGAAGGAGAAGGCCCTGTTCTATGGGCTAGATTTACTGAATTGTTTTTGGAAAAGTATTTCCCAGATTGTGTGCGGAGTCAAATAGAGATTGAGTTTCTAGAGTTGAAGCAAGGCGATAGAAGTGTAGCTCAATATGAGGATAAGTTCACACAGTTGGCTAGGTTTGTACCAGATTATGTACGCTCTGAAGCTTAGAAGGCAAGAAGGTTTCAACAAGGATTGAAGCAAGAGATTCACAGCGAAGTTGTGGCGTTGCAACTCAAGACGTATCCTTCCGTAGTTCAGGCCGCCTTAGTAATTGAAATTAATCAGAAGTTAGCTGCTAAAGAAAAAGAAGATAAGAAGCGGAAGATAGGATGATGTGGAAGGAGCATCAGGTCAAGAAGTATCTAGCCAGAAGTCTCAGAAAAAAATTGGAAAAAATAAGAATAAAGAATTTAAATGGAAAAGTTTTTCTTTAAACATGATTCGTAACACCTCAGTTAGCTCTAACCAAGCCAAATCGGTCAAGTCACCTATAACGGAGTGTAAGAAATGTGGTAAAAGGCATGGTGGAAGATGTAAGGCAAATACTGAATGTTTCAGGTGTGGACAAAAAGGACACTACGCGTCAGAATGTAGAGTGGAAACCCCAGGAGTCACCTGTTACAACTGTGGCAAGGTGGAGCATGTTGCCAAGAACTATAGAAGTGTTTCCCGAGATAGCATGGGAGGTAGTGCATCAAAAGGTTTGACGTCCAGTGCATCCAAGGCTAAGATTTATAATATGAGTAAAAGATCAGCTGCTCAAGACCCTGACAAGGAACCAGGGCACTGATTGATTACCAGAAGAAGCGAATAGTAATATCTATGGAAGCTAACAATAGGATGAGTATCCAAGGTGTATTCCGTATTTTGCACTAATATGGGCTATAGAAAAGAAGAATGGATGTATGACGTTACGTTGCTGATTATTAGAAGTTGGAAAAGTTGTCGAAAAGAAATAAGTAATCCCTGTATAGAACTGATTTCTATATGATTCAAATAAAAGAACGTGTTGGTTCTTGAAGGAAGACCTAAGGTCAGGCTACCGTTAGTGGAAGGTTAAGTCTGAGGTCATACTAGAGACCCTGTTTGGAATGAGAGGGGGACATTGCGAGTTTCGGTGATTTTATTTGGATTAACAAATGCAATAGTCGCGTTTAAAGGTTTATTGAACAAAGTGTATGAGAAGCACTTGCATAAGTGTAATTGTATTTATTGATAACATCCTCAGCTATTTAGGATTTAGAAAATCCATAAAGAACGCCGAAGGATTTCCCTACGAAGGTTGAACAGGGAGCAGCTGTATGTTAAGATTTCAAGGTATGAATTTTGGTTGAGATTACCAAAAGATTATGGTACCTATTAACGACTACTCAAGCAAGACCAGTGTAGTAAAAGATATGTAATTAAGATCCCTGAAGAACTAACAAAAGAATCGGAAAGAGTAAGGATTGAAGTTTGACCAATCAAAGGTGAAAAGAAGCTTCTGTATGAAGTTTATCTCAGTCTAAATTGATTGAAAAGATAAAGAAATTGTCAGGTCCTAGACTAGTTTACTAGATCGTAAATACGGAATATTAATTTGAGAATGGTTAAAACTAACTCTTGATA
Organism: Apium graveolens; assembly: GCF_009905375.1. NCBI lineage: Eukaryota > Viridiplantae > Streptophyta > Magnoliopsida > Apiales > Apiaceae > Apium > Apium graveolens. The sequence goes on from NC_133652.1 coordinate 298,437,483, forward strand.
TACAAAGGGCGAATGAGGATTCATGTCGGAAGGATATAGAGATAAAAGTTGGAACATTAATATCGCTGGAAGTTTCGCCTTGGAAAAGTAGTAAGATTTGAGCATAAAAGTATGCTAAGCCCTAGGAATTTCGGATCGTGTGAGGTATTGAGGGAAGTAAGTAAAGTTTTCTATAAGCTAGTGTTGTTGCCATAGCGGCAGCATACTCCTAGTATGTTTTGTGTCTTTATGTCAAAGTAATATATTGTTTATTTAATTAAAACAGAGTGTATGACCCAATTTAGATCCTAGATCATAGAAAGCGAGACCTCAGGAATAAGTCTATTCCTATAGTAAATATGTTTTGGAGAAATCTCCGAGTGGAAGAGTCCACTTAGGAGTTAGAGTCAGATATGCTTGAAAAATATCCTCACTTGCTTAGTTAGATCTTATTCTGAGGACATAATCTTTTTAAGGGGGGAAGGATATAATGACTCGTATATTTTTTTTGCCTTATTTAAATGTGTAATTATTGAATAATTAGATAAATAAAATATGTGTATGGGTTCTGTCAGTCGTGTGTTGTTTTATTATTGGTTATGCGTGGTTTGTGGTTTACGAGGATTATTTATATAATTGTTTGCTGAGATGTATTGTCTCATTATTACTTTTAAAAGTGGTTTTATGGAAGATTTATTTGCATAAATATTTGGATTGTTTCTAAAAAAAATTTATGATTTTATAATTGCAATAATTATTTGTGGGATTTGCATAAATATTTGGATTGTTTTAAAATTTTGAAATTTATGTTTTTATTAACTTCGGGATATTTATAACATTTTAAAACTATCTTCGTGATTTTCTAAATTTCTTTTAAATACAGCTCGGCTCGTTAAATATGAAATGTGGTACGAGTTGCATTTCAAAAATGCTCTACAAATCATGAAAATTTTATTTTATGGACTTTTGAATATTTAGAGATTTTTGGTAGTAAAATTGCATTTATTTTTATAAATTTTAAAGAATAGTATATTCGTAAATTAAACGAAAAATGAATCAGAAATTTGTATAATTGCGAGCCCGGACACGTGTAAAACAGGTAGGCTCTAAATTTTCAATTGCCTGAAACTTGGCAGGCTGTGATTTTTTATATTATTACATTTTATTAACCCCCCCCCCCCCTCTCACCTCCTCCACCATCCCTTCTCAATCTCTCTCTCAAACTCTCTCTCGGTTCTCTCTTTGTTCCTCTCGATCTCCCCTGTGTTCTAATCCCTCCTTCACTCCTTCCTTATTCTCTTATTCCTTCTTGTTTTTTTTGGTAGGTATCCGGCAGCTTGGATTTTCCGGCCACTGTGGCTGTTTGCTCCGATTTTCTGCTTAATTGCTATATATATGTGGGTTGTATGTATACATCAGTTGGGTGGAGAGTTTTGCTGTGTGAATTCATTCTGTGTTTTATTTTCTTGACTCTCGCCGCCCCTCACCGGAAACGGTGAGGATGGTGGTGGCGCGTGGCCGCTGACTCGCGGTGTGGTCTCCTGTTGCCTATATTGTTGCGGTTGTTTATATGAGATGTTAAACTGAAATTATTCGAAAATCTTATTGAAAATCTCGAGTGAATATCTATATTATTTGTTCGGACTATTTTAGTAAGAATTTCGAATAAATTTTTTTCCTAAACTATTGAAGTTATTTGCGACGGTATTTTAAATCGATAGGATTTGTTTGGAAACCCAACAAGTATCGGGCACCAATAAATCTTATCGCCGTCGGCGCTGATCCTCGGCGAGCCGACGGTGGACGATGATGAACCGGTTCTGAGTTCAAATATATTAAAATAAATAAAATTAGTGTTATATTTTTATTCCGGATCGAATTAGTTAATTAGGAAATATCGGATTTTTGAATTATATCGGTGATTGGGAATTCTGGAATGGAATGGTGATTTATTGTAGTTGTTATTATTGTGAACTTTGCGGTTGTGACGTTGATTTCTGTTTCGGCGGGTAGTCAGATAATCAAAGAACACGCTGCCCGATTTCTGGAAAAATAAACTACGGAAATACGAGAGCTTATTTGATGATTATCAGGACATCGAGCGAATGTATATATATATATATATTATACGAACTTTATTGTATGTTGTGGTGAATATTTTGGTCAAAACCCAGTAACCCTAATTTCGTAAAATGACGAGTATACATATTTTCGGAAAACGAACACCAAACCGATTTTCGAGAACATGAACCCTAACTGATGCGTGTATTACAATAATATGTTTAATTACTAGTCGGGATTTGATATCGTATGGGTAGGTTTGTTAGCGAAGATATGTCAAGCATACCTAGACGTCTAACATAGAGTGTTTCGACCCTGTAGGTTCTAGTCGGGAAACTGAAAGTGACATTGGACTAAAGATAACCTAGTAATCAGTTGGCAAGCGCAGCGAGGTTCCCAAGCAAAGGACCTGGGTGTTAAAATCGGATCCAGGATAGTCTACTAGTAAGCGATAAAGCTGAGCGTCCAAGTTAGTCCAAGGTCAATCGGTGTTAGTTGTAAAGCTCTGCAAGGCAAGTACCCCTGACCATTCTTTTATGGTTCAGTATATATGAATAACTAATGTTTTAATCTCGTAAAGGAATAAAAACGTTTTAATTTATGTATCCCCTGTATCTGGAAATTTTGTTAAAATATGTTTTGGGGAAAAGTAACTTCTGAAAGCACCTATCTCTAAACGTGATTAAAATGAAAAGAAGTTTTGAATAGTACGCTGTGACAGAATGGTTTTAAAAACAGATAGGTGATAGTGATTTTGGAAACTGGATAAAGAGAATGTTTATATCCACCTATGTCGTGAAATGTTTTAATCCACCTTTGTCAGTGGAATGTTTTGATCCACCTATGTCGTGGAACTTTGGAAAGAGGCAAAAAGGGAATTCAGTTGATCTATTGGAATTGAGTAGGCGTAAGTGGCTAATTCGGTTGGGCGCCCTGTTTAACCGATTAGTCCAGCGTTGGGGAAAAGACCTAGCTAGTCTTTTCCCAAGTTCTGAAACACTTTCTTTATTCTGGATGGCCGTTAGTCGTTGTCCGGTGAGGGTAGACTGATCAGCTATCTTCACCCGTTGAACGTCCAATACATTTGATTGATTCGGTTTTCAAAATTAGTTTCATAAATCAACTTGTTGAGAAAAATGATTTGAGAATGAAATAGCATTCTAAGATTTAACTCTGGTATTTATACACAGTACACGATTGATATTGTTATTTTTCAGAGCATGCTAGTTTTGAATATCTAGTTTATGAATGTTTACAAGGTTTTGCAAATGAGCTATAATCTCTATTCATGTCACTGTTTTATAGTATACTGTTTTACTTGTTATTCGTATAGTGGTACTGCTGATCAATTGATTGTTCACCCTTGCAGAATGTTTTATATATGTATTCCAGATGCCTAGGAGATTCTTCTGCGGTAGTCAGGGCAGAGTTCCAGTGCCTTCCGTGTTAGGCTCCTCTGAGGTAGTTGTGTTAGACCAAGGATGGTCTGTTGAGTTGTTGTATTAAGATAATATCGTTCAGATTATTTGTAGTAGGTTGTTTTTATAGCAGATATAAACTAGGTCATACATAAACCTTGAAATGGTCTTGGTAAAGGGGTCATGGTTATGTATAGCTAGTGATTTGAGTTATATTATTTTTATTATTGTTGTTAGTAACAGTCAACTCCTGACCCCGGGGTTGAGGCCGTCACAGTTGGTATTAAAGCTACAGGTTTGAGTCTCTGATTTAGGATAGGAGTAGAGTCAGAAGAGTTTAGGAAGGTTTATATATAGATATGAGTCAACAACTCAATCAGAGGAACGAGTCTATGAGTTCAGTCAAGGGTTTCGAAACATAATCCTGACGTTTATTGAGGATTGGCTGGATCTGCCCTAGCCTAGAATACGTCTCCTTCGTATATGTATTATTGGTAAGCTTCGATAGATATTTTTAGTTTTCCTCTAGAGAAAAAACGAGTCTGATCGCGAGAATTCAGCTTTTGCGCGGATCCTTGGTGTGTTAGTTACAGAGACACCCATATTATCCCTAAAAATAGCATTTTCGACATCGAGGGATGTTGATGGACCAAGTGTGTGACCTCGGTGAGTTCGGACAATATGATAATAGTCGATGGCTGCTATGACAGCCAAGTTCCGTGAAGTATGGGGATCAGTACTGTTGTTATATATTAAATCTTATACGCATTTCTTGAGACACCTTTTTCTTCCAGAATAATTATTTACCATCTAATAAGATGCTTGTTTATCCCTAAGAAAGTCAAACTTGAAGCAAGTGACTTAAGGTTCTGTTGATTTATCATAAATCATATTTTCCCTTCCTATTTGTGAATTTTCTATCTAAACATCGTATATTTCCTCAGTGATTATTTCGGTTGATTGGGGAAAACAATGGATATGATTTGACTATTTGTTTGTATGATAAAGGGTCTGGTGGGACACCACCGATTTTGTGTTGTGAACTGTGCGGTACTAAGACTGGCCATCTTATGTACTCGTATGGTTGCTCTCAGTCATACCTACATCTTCTTCACTGTATCTTCTTATTTGATTCACTTGATTTGGAAATTTCATTTGATATTCTATGATAATGAATTTATGCGATTAGATGGTCCTCGTTATTGAGAGCAAATAAGTGTGACTGTCGGGAGGACCGAGAGTCCTATATCAGGATATTATTTAAGAATAATGGTAACTGCGAGAGTTCAGGATCTAATGATGGAGTTATAGCTTCGGGAAAAGTAAATCAGTGGTTGATTGAATCGCTTGTGGGTGAAAAGAAATCATCTATAGAGAAATGGTTGGTTAAAATTTGGACTTTGGTGCCTAGAATAGCCCAGCATTCCTTAAATTGACCTGATTTATCAGTTTGTTCAATGTAATTGGTGGTTGATCTAGCCAGCCAAGTCTTGTAGTATATTAAAGTTGATGTGGTAATTGAGTAGTGAAAGGAAGTTAGTCAGTTGCTGTTATATTAAGGAGTCGTGCGATGGTGTTTAGTTTCTTCGTGTTTTAGTTTTCCTGAACTGTTGTTGATTCCGCTACTATCATTGTTGCTGTGATTTCTAGTACTGTTAATCTAGATTTCTTTTGTAAATGGACCCCGATATTAAAGACATTGCTACGCATCAAAGACGAATAAGCACAACCAAACTAGGAAATCAAAAATCACCTACACGTAAGGGATTTAAAACAATTAACTACTTGAAATCCATAAATAATTCCGTTAGAACCCCATTACAACGATTAGTTCATAATCGAACTCATCGTCACCATGGGTTCCAATGAAAACATGATAATAAACAATATAAGAGTACTGGGGTTTAAAGATAATTTAAATACAAGCATCCGAAGTATCAACTATATCGAAGAATATAAAAGTCTTCTTCTTCGGTAGCCTTCTTGTGCTCTCTAGGTCTTCTCAATGCTCTCCCTTGGCTCCTTGTTATTAAAAACAAATTAGTATTGGCTTATATATGCTTATGGACGACCTGGGCCCTCAAAATCATCAAATTCAAGTCAAATCAGGATTCTGGTTCAGGACTCTGGCGCGGCCTTCCCACACTCCACGCGAGCGCGCGACCTTTCTGTCAATTTGGCGTGGCCGCCCCACTTCCCGCACGGGCGCACCGTGCCTCTGGACTTATATCCACTTAGAACGCTTCTTAAAGACTCGAATTGGTGATGTGTACTCAAGTTATTTGTGTTTTTTATGTGTTTTTTAGTGTTTTGCATTTCAGGGTATATTTGGAAGAAGGATTAGATTTTACATTATTTTTATGCTAAAAGGGTGTTAGGATGGAGCCTCGGGAGTTAGACGAAAGAAAGTAGCAATTCAAGTCAAGGAAACAAGAAAATTAGGATTTCCAGAGGGTCAGGGCAGCCGCGCTAGTCTTGGGAGCGGCCGCGCCCATTTGTCAGAAACTTAGGGCGGCCGCGCGGGATTTGAGGACGGCCGCGCTATATCCAATTTCAGGAATCCTGATTCTATTATAAGATTGATTTGCTGGACTCCTGATCTGTTGGGCTGGTATTTAAAGACTTTTAAAAGATGTTTTTCATATAGAAGAGCAAGGAGATAGCAGCAAGAAGACCTAATAACACAATACAACGAAGGAAAAGAAGATCTTGTTTTTACTTATGATTCTTTGCGTAAGTTGTAATCTTGGATGCTTGTTTTCTTTGTTATTTGAACCTAATACTCTTGTAACGTACTTTGTTATAATTATTCAGTTATTCAGACCTAGTTTATCTTAGTTATTTACCATGCTTTCATTGGAACCCATGGTGACGATAAGTTCGGTTATGAACTAATCATTGTCATGGGGTTCTAACGGATTTACTTATGGATTTCTAAAGTTAATTATTTTAATACCTAAGTGTATGGTGATTGTATGATATCATAGTATTGGGTGTGCGTATTTGTCTTATGTGCGTCGCGAGCATATAAGATAGTTTGTTAATCTTTATTGAAGCGACAATGAATATAGAGATTTAGAACATGTTATGCTAGCATAGGTTCATGTATTTATTATACATGATTCGTAGGTAATTTTAACCATCTTACTTGCCCTATATATTCACAATAGATAACTTGTTCATTAAACCTTTATGTTGTCAAATTCTATAGATATATAGGGTCTCAACATAATTGGTGTCTATTCAGCTTCTATCTATTTTGTGGATTTCTGGTAGTAGGGTATTCGTACAACAAAAGTTGGCGTTTACTAGTTTCGTGTTATTTAATTAGTTGTCATCACCATTGCATGCTATGGTTAAGAATAATAACTTTGAATGAAGTATTTAATGAAGTTAGAATCCCATATTTGTCTCATATAGTTAATTCAATCACTTTTATTCTTAGTTAATTGCATGTTAGTTCAATCTTAGTTATGAACATCTCAAATTGTTATTGTATTATCATTGAGCGATAGCCATACCATTATTGCATAGGTGCATATTTTTAAGTTAACTAAAAAGAGACTCTGTGGGTATGAATCTGATTTATATCTTATACTACTTGCGAACGCGTATACTTGCGTATAATTTTAGCGCGTGTTTTCGTCCTAACAAGTTTTTGGCACCGCTGCCGGGGACTCGGTGTTTAATTAAGTTTATGTGCTTGACATCAGCGGTCGTTAAAGTTCACGAACTCGGATATCTAACGTACAAGGGTACTTGTTGTGTTTCAGGTACTCTAGAGAGCATGTATGCGAACGCGTTCTCAATCTCATGAGGAAAAGAAGTTCTTGAAGAAGAAGTTTTTGTTGAGGCAAAAAGTTGAAGAAGAAGTTTTTGTTGCAATGGGAGAACCAGCAAGCAAATTCGAAGGCTTTGATGGATTTTTCTCAACCGAAGATTAATGACATTCAATCTAGCATTGTCAGACCAGCCATCTCGGCTAATACTTTTGAAATCAAATCTATCACGATTCAGATGGTGCATAATTCAGTCCAGTTTGGGGGTTCTCCAATGGAAGATCCCAACATGCACATTAAAGATTTCATCGAGATCTGCAACATTTTCAAATTGAACAATGTTTCTGAAAATACTGTTAAGCTGAGGCTTTTCCCATTCTCTCTGAGGGATAAAGCTAAGTGCTGGTTGCACTACGCCATAGATTGGATTCCGCAACCATTCACACTAGGGTTGTAAACAAAAGTATAATAATAGCCTTCTAAACCCATGTCTATCGCAACCCCTCTTTTTTGATGTTGCGGTATAGTCATATTGTGTTACCATACCCATGGCATACAGTAAATATGAATTTTTATTTATTTTTTATTAATTTTTAATTTAACTAAATAATTATTTACATACAAATGAATTAATAATTGAAATATATATTTTATTCATTTTTTAAAGTTAATATTATGATTTTAAAGTCAATAATAAAATTTTTATAAAAGTAATAAACTTAATGATAATTTGAAAATAAATAATATTTCATAAAAGTATAAATATATTTATTCCAAAGATATCAAATACATAAATTATTTTATGCAACAAATAAAGATGTGGTGTAATTAAAATTTTAAAGGTTTTAAAAATTAACAAATCATTAGTGGAGTACAACATATTTATGAATTAATTTATTTTTCATAATTAAATAATAAAAATCAAATTATTAAAAGAAGAAATTATTAATTTTATTCTAACAAAAATAGTTGGGTCAGGTTGAAAATTAGGGACTGGGGGCGTGAAAATTAGGAAGCGGCGGTTTTTCCGCCTCTGCTGAAATTTTAACAAAACCAAAACTCACATTCTCGCAAAACCAAAACTCTCTGTTTGAATATTTAGTATTTTCAAGTTGATGATTTAGGGATTTTGGTTTCTGTATTAATGTTTGTTTAGTATATTTCAGCTTGCATTGATCACAGAGGCACACCTGAGCACCCTTCAAGAACTTGCACATTGGAGTATGCTGAAGGATCCATTAATCCATATTAATTCCATTTTGCTTAAGACTTGAGTTTCTTTCAGTGGGGTGCAGCTTATTGTGTTCGAGGTGCTCCGGAGAAAGAGAGAACTACAATGGAGGTATGTCATATTCAAGTTATGAACATATTAATCAATTTTCTTCAAATTTGATATATAGTATTCTAAAATTGTGAATTCTATATAACCTCCTTGTATATATGAATGGGACAGTGTTCAATGCCTCTTTACTATAGTGTTCAACTAGTAAATCAATTTCTCTTTACAAGTACTTGAACATTGTGATCATAATTTCACAGCGTTCAGACATGATTAAATAGGCTACTTATATCTTTACGTGTTCAGTATATAGAGCGAAGAGAATGCGAGTATGACGAGAAGACAATTATGGAGTTCTTCGAGGCAAGTACTATCTAGGGCCTGCCCCATTGGAGGATATGGCAAGGTGAGTTTATGGTCCGTGTGGTAATAATAAATATTATATCTTCTCATTGGAAAAGGCTCTGTTCGATATTAGTAAGCATGCTTACAGTTTGCTTGAAATGAAAAGCTTTTAGCACACCATTCTATGTATTAATCTGATATTTTATTTAACAGGCACTACTCGAGAAGAACCCTACAATTGACCAGGGTACAGATGGTAAGTTAAATGATTTATTTGTGAGTTTTATTTATATTTTATAGTGCAACCTTGACATCCTTCAACTGATGTTGGAACCAATTCAGGAATTTGATGCATTCTTAGTCGAAAAACAACAGATTGAGTGTTGCTGCTTATGTATGAGAGTGTTAGAAAGATTGACGATTTGAGCTTAATAATGTGTATATGTTGTTTGTAAATATGGATTCTATTGTAGATTAAAAAAACTAATATACATACTATGTATCTGTTGTTTGCTCCTGTGATTTAGTCGTTTGGAAATCCCGAGTTTAATATAATGGAACCATGTGTTGCTAATAATTCTACAGTATAGTTTTGTGTTTTATGACATTATGTTATGCTATTTCTGTAGGTAGGTGTGAAGAATAAAACACCTGAAGTGCAGTCAAAGCTGACAAATGCGCTTGTTGTTGATGTTAATAAGAACCAGGTTATTGCAGCTGGTAGAGTACAAAATTCCTCCCCATTGGAACAGTGTTGTTAGTAAGTTAAATACATTACATAAAACAGTGCTAAGATGTCTGAGCTCTAGTATGTTTATTACTTTTGTTAAATATGATTCAACATTTTCAAAGTACCATACAAGATAAAATCTGAATGTTCTTTGAAGTACAAATGAACAGAACAAAGATAGAAAGCGACAGAGTGGTAATGCATTACAATAATCAACTTGTAGCACTATATTTAACTTCCCATGGTCAGCGAGTAGAACTTTCTCATATGCAAAGTCATAACGTGCCTGTGTTGTAAAATGGAACTGAACAGTCAACACCACATACATTTCAATATGACTTATTGGATATTTTATTAGAGATAATTGTCCTAGACTTCTAGGTATATATGTTAGTAAGTATGATCCGTTTAAACAGTATCTCTGTTAACCTTCCAGAAAATCCTTTAAAAACAAACTTACATGGAAACATAAACAAATCAAGTTATACTAATTTACTATCTTTATTGTCTTGCAGGAATTGTGTCTATCTTAAGTAGCCCCACAAGCTCAAAATCAACCTCCCTCGTTTCTGCCATGCCTACGTCTTTGCTTTCTGTGAAAACATTTACACTTGCTGAGATGCATAAATCTGTTTCTTCTGACAGGTGATAAACCTCAACACACAGTTGAATCAATTCAAGAATGTGACAGATCAACTTAAGCAACAACTAGGAGATAAACAAGCTTCAGTCCTTGTCTCCAAATCTGTTTATATGATAAGCAGTGGGATTAATGATTACTTAAGCACCCCCAAGAGAGACTCTGAACAACATAGGAGCATGATCATAGGAAACTTGATCTCTGTCTTAAAGTTCTTAGCTTAACTATGTACTTAATTTAATATTTGTAGCTTGTTAAAATACCTTTAAAACTGTATTCAACTTTCTTGATAATTGACAGGCAATATACACGACCGGGGGAAGGAAATTCAGTTTTGTTACCATACCGGCCTTTAGTAGTGTGCCAATCATGAAAGCGGAGAAAACATAAATTAAAATAACCCGCAAAGACTTCTTCACAGAAGATTTAACAGCACTAGTACAAGAACACAATAAAGTAGTTTCTGTAAACTTGCACAAGTTAGAGAAGCACTTGGAAGGGTTTACGTATTCCTTTTTTGATTTCTACACTGCCTTTAATGACAGAATGATCAATCCATCGAAATATGGTATCCCCGAAACTAATCTCTATGGTATCACATTTTTAAAATTTATCGTGGTTACAATTTTATTATGGCCTAAATTGACGTCTTTTTTACTATGTCAAGGTTTTAAGACCGTGGACAGTGCATGTTGTGGCAGCGGTCCATAAGAGGCCTTTAATAGTTGCGGTGGAATGAGAGACATTTAGTATGAACTATGCAACAATAGAAGCGAGTATTTGTTTTTTGACTCTTCTCATCCCAGTGAAATGGCTAACCAGCAATTGTCCAGGCTAATGTGGGAAGGAAGTTCTACTGTCACAGGCCCTCACAACCTCGAGTCACTTTTGGAGTCTTGAAATGAAAGCAGCCCTGTAATTTCTGCTCATTTTCCGGGGATATTCACATTAAATTTGCAGGTCCCTCACTACTCGATCACTCCCTATTTTAATGAGGCCTGAAACTCCATCCAACAACTTGGCACCCCACTCATAATTCGTTGAATATACACATTTGTAATTTCTCATTTATTCAGCAGTTGAACAATACCAGGCCGGCCCTTTGCTATTTATAGTAATTCACTTCCTGATTATATAACTAATTTGCTAACTCCAAATCAATTTTTTTACATTTTTTTAGAAAATTAATTCCACCAAGTTAATAAAGATTGAAGGTTGATGATGATTGTAGGGAAAGGTGAGACGAGAGGCAGGGCAGCTTTGGTAGTTCTCGGCGATATCGGTCAACTGTGAAAACATGTACTGCGATATATATATTTTGAAGTGTGTAACTTTAACTTGTTAAAACTTTCGCTTTTGTTTTATGGTTGGTAGACAATTGGTGGTATAAGGACGGTAGTACGGTGATGGTGAAGGTAGTTGTGTTTATTTGTGATAATTTATGTTATGGTTAGTGGATTGGTTGATTGTCTTGGTTTTAAGACTATGATCTTATTTATGGGCATGCCAATTTACAAACAGTTCCTTGCATTTTTTTTTTATAAAAGCGTTGCAATAGGTCTTTATAGTATTGCTAATAATCACTAAAAAAACGTTGCTAAAAACACTAAAAAGCGTTGTAAAAAATAATAAAAGTGTTGCAAAAAACACAAAAAAGCGTTGTAAAAAACACTAAAAAGCGTTGCAAAAAGGTTGCATCGATACCACACATGTGGGCCCCATTGTGGGGCCCACAAATATTGTACTGATAGTCCAAACCTTACTGTAACACTTTTCAAGACCTATTGCAACCCCATTGATGTTGCAATAGCACGTTTCTGTAACGGATAAACAAGGGTTGCAATAGGATGTCACCGGGGTTGCAAAAAACTCTATGGCAACGCCTAAAATTGCAACCCCAAAAAAGAGTTGCCATAGCCTTTTTTTGGCCTTTAGCAACGCTTTTTTGGCCTTTAGTTACGGTTTCTTGGGGTTGCGGAATCCAATCTATGGCGTAGTGTTGCATTCTCTACCAGCAGGTTTTATCACTACTTGGGAAGATCTTGCTCAGAAGTTTCTTATTAAATTATTCTATATGGCAAAGATAACTGCAATCAGGAACGCTCTTACTCAATTTGCGCAGCAATCGGGAGAGTCTTTATGTGAAGCTTGTGAATGTTATAAAGAGATGCTTAGGAAGTGTCCTCATTATGGGATGCCTGAATGGATGATTACCAACTGCTTTTATAATGATTTGGGAGCACAATCAAGACCCATGCTCAATACAGCATCAGGTGGAGCCTTATGGGCTAAAAGCTATGATGAAGGTTATGAGTTAATTGAACTGATGGCTGCTAATGAATACCAGAACCCAACTCAGAGACTACCTCAAGGCAAGGTAGCAGGAATTCTGGAGGTGGATACAGCTACTGCTATTGCTGCTCAGCTTAAGGCTTTAACGATGAAGGTGGATTTTTTGGCTAATTATGGAGTTAATCATATCACAAGTGTTTGTGAGCCTTGTGTAGGTGCGCATGAAACTGAGCAGTGTGCTATTTCTAGTGAATCAGCTCAGTTTGTAAGAAACTTTCAGAGGTCGCGGCAACCAATTCCAGCCACTTATCATCCCAACAATCGCAATCATCCTAACTTCAGCTGGAGCAACAATCAGGATGCGGTGTAACAGCCTTATCAGCAGTATGCAGTAAAGCAATTCAACCCTTTTGGTTTTCAACAACCGCAATATGCACCAAGACAACAACTCCAAATTCAACAACTATCGCATGGAAGTACAAGTCAATCTAATGAAAGATCTGAATTGGAGGAGTTGAGGCTCATGTGCAAGAGCCAAGCAGTTTCTATCAAGACTCTGGAGAATCAAATTGGGCAGATTGTCAGTGCTTTATTGAATTGACAACCTGGTACACTCCCTAGTGACACAGAAGTTCCAGGAAAAGGGAAGCAAAAGAGCAGGTTAAGGAAATTACATTGAGGTCTGGGAAGGTTGCAAGCCCTGAAAAATCTCAAGTTTTAGAAAATGAAGTTGTGGCTGAAGAAGAGGTGCTGAAGGATGCCGAGGTGGAACCAAGGAAAAAAAGCTATTATCAACACTCCTCCTGAGGTTAATACAGGGGAAAAAAAGGTCTATCCTCCACCTCCTTTTCCTAAAGGTTGCAGAAGCAGAAGTTGGATAAGCAATTTGCTAAGTTCTTGGAAGTTTTCAAGAAATTTCACATCAACATACCCATCGCTGAAGCAATTGAACAGAGGGATAGCTATGCGAAGTTTATGAAAGGTATTCTCTCTCGGAAAGTGAAGCTCGATAACTTAGAGACCGTTTCTCTTACGGAGGAATGCAGTGTTGTGCTGCAACAGAAGTTGCCTCCGAAGCTTAAAGATCCTGGAAGCTTCACTATTCCTTGCACCATTGGAAACTTGTCGTTCGACAAGTGTTTATGTTATTTGGGATCTAGCATCAATCTGATGCCTTTTATATCTTAAGAAGTTGGGTTTTCCTGATCCAAAGCCTACATATATGTCCTTGCAGTTGGCCGATCATTCTATTACATATCCATGAGGCATTGTGGAGGATGTCTTGGTCAAGATGGACAAACTTATCTTTCCTGCTGACTTTGTAATTCTTGATTTCGAGGAGGATAAAAAGATTCCCATAATCTTGGGAAGACCATTCTTGGCTACTGGCTGAACCTTGATTGATGTGCAAAAGGGAGAGCTCACTATGTGAGTACAGGATCAGGATGTGACCTTTAATGTTTACAATGCCATAAAATTCCCTACTGATGAAGAGGAGTGCTTAAAAGTGGAATTGGTCGATTCTATGGTTACTTCAGAACTTGATCAAATGCTAAGGTCTGATGCCCTATAGAAAGCCTTGATGGGGGATTCAGATAGTGAAGATGATGAAGGTGGTGAGCAGTTGCAGTATTTGAATGCTTCTCTTTGGAAGCGAAGGCTGGATATGCCTTTCGAATCTCTTGGATTGTCAGAACTCAAAAATGCTTAGGGGTGTCTCAAGCCATCTATTGAGGAAGCTCCTACACTCCAGCTTAAACCTTTGCCTAAACACTTGAGGTATGCGTCTTTAGGTCATGCATCTACTTTGCCTGTTATTATTGCATCTAACCTTTCAGGTAGTGATGAGGAAAAGCTCTTGAGAATTCTGAGGGAGTTCAAGTCGGTAATTGGATGGACTATAGTAGATATTAAGGGAATAATACCTTCTTATTGCATGCATAAAATTCTGTTAGAGGAAGGAAGTAAGCCGACTATTGAGCAACAGAGGAGGTTAAATCCTATTATGAAGGAGGTCATGAAGAAGGAAATTCTTAAGTGGCTAGACGCAGGCATCATTTATCCTATTTCTAACAGTTCTTGGGTGAGCCCAGTTAAGTGTGTGCCAAAGAAAGGAGGCATCATAGTGGTTGCTAATGAAAAGAGTGAGCTCATCCTGAATCGAACAGTCACGGGGTGGAGAGTGTGCATGGATTATCAAAAGCTGAATAAAGCCACAAGGAAGGATCATTTTCCACTTTCTTTCATTAATTAAATGCTCGACAGGTTTGCTGGACATGAATATTATTGTCTTCTAGACGTCTATTCGGGCTATAATCAGATCTGCATTGCTCCAGAAGATCAAGAAAAGACTACCTTCACTTGTCTATTTGGTACTTTTGCCTTCAGAAGAGTTTCTTTTGGGTTATGTGGTGCACCTACCACATTTTAGAGATGCATGATGGACATCTTATCTGACATGATTGGTCGGAATGTGGAGGTGTTCATGGACGATTTTTCTGTGTTCGGGGATTCTTTCGAAGAGTACTTGCAAAATCTTGGCGCAGTTCTTAAAAGGTGGGTTGAGACCAATCTGGTTCTCAACTTGGAGAAATGTCACTTTATGGTGCAACAGAGCATCATTCTTCGGCACAAGGTCTCTAGTAAAGGTCTTGAGGTGGACAAAGCCAAGGTGGGGCTTATCGAAAACCTTCCTCCACCAATTTCTGTTAAGGGAATCCGGAGTTTTCTTGGTCATGCGGGTTTCTATCGGCGGTTTATCAAGGATTTCTCTAAAATCTCTAAACCATTATGCAATTTATTAGAAAAAGATGTCCCTTTCAAGTTTGATGATGAGTGTTTATATAACGACTCGTATACTTTTATATTATTTAAAAGTGTAATTATTAAATAAATAGTTAAATAAAATATATGTATTGGTTTTGATCGCTATGTGTTGTTTTATTATGATCCCTGTGTGAATTAGGGTGTACCAGGTTGTTTGTATAATTAGTTGTTGAGTCATATTGAATCATTTTCACTTTTAAAATTGAATTTAGTGCAAATTTATTTGCATAAATATTTGGAATGTCTCTAAAATTGTTTTTATGATTTTATAATTATAATAATTATTTTTGGGATTTTTTAAAATTTAGAAATCAATATTTTATCAATTATTTAGCCCTGTATGATTTTCTGAGTGCCTTTATTTGTAAAATCCGTATTTAATTCTAGAATTCTTCAAAAATTTTGAAATTTATATTTTATTAAGTTTGGAATATTTTGAGAATTTTGAAATTATTTCGGAAGTTTTTCGCCTTTTAATTACCCGAACGTCTGTTCGTTAATTTGCAAAATGCAGGTTTGAAGTGCGTTCCAAAAGTTATTTAAAAATTATAAAAATTTCGTATATTATTAATTTTAATTATTTTGGGAATTTTGAGATTTATTTGTAATTATTTCGATTTGTATTATCCGCAGAATGTATCGTTCAATTCAAGAATGCGGTGTCGGATTTAAATGAAAATCAAAAGAAACCAGATATATTCGATCATGTTTATCCCTTCCTGAGTCAATCTCTACAAACCTCTTATCTCTCTCTCTTCTCGATCTTACTCTCCCTCTCTCTCGCCTGAATCTCTCCCACTCTTTATCTCTCACTGGAATCTCTCTCTACTCTCACTCTCGTCTCTCTATTTCTTCCGCTCGGTTCTCTACAGCTCCCTGTACTCCCACTTTCGTGGTAATTGCTACTGTTCTTCCTCTTTTCCCCGCCGACTGTTGCTGGCGGTTCACCGGTGAGGCGACGGTGGTGGGGTGTGTGCCTGACTGTGTGTTTATGTGCTTCGGTTGGATTATTATGTATATACATACATAATTTATATGTGTTCCGTGTTGTGGGCATTGGGTGTATGCGGGGGTGCTGTTGTGTAACCGCCGTGTAGCCGCCTTGTCGTCTGCTCCTTTTGACCCGTTCTGCGTTGTTTTGTTCGATTCTTTATGTGGTGCGTGTTGTTACAAGCGTTGATTTTTGAGAATCATTTTATTGAATTGATTATGTTATTTTCTACAGAAAACGATATAATTAAATTCATGAAATATATGTTTTATTGCGGGGAAAATTCTAGAAATTAATCGGTGAAATTTGTGATGGAAGTCCGAAATTAATCGGATACCCGCAAATTTTACTGCCGTCGACGATGAGTCTCGGCGAGCCGACGGTGGACTGTGATGACGTTGTTCTGAGTCCTACAATTTAAAATACAAAATACGATTTAAAATGCAAATTTCAAATAAAGTTATAAAATGCGAGTTAAGACATAAAATGCAGATAATAATGAATAATTGGTGTTTGTGAATTTGAGAATTGACAGTGTTGACTGGAATCGGTGGTTGGGAATTGTATTGTGTTTGGTTTGAATTGGTTGTGATTGATTTGACGTCGGGATGTTCGACGGGTTAGCCGATAATCAAAGGAGGTGTTGTCCGATTTCCGGAGAATTTAATTACGGAAATACAAGGCTGTACCCAATGGATATCGGAGCGTCGATCGATTATATGTAACTATTTTGTACGAAATCTGATTATGTGTTGTGATGAAATACTTTGCTGAAATCAATAACCCTAATTTCATAAAAGGATGAATATGCCTATTTTCTGAAAACGAACACCGAACCGACTTTCGAAGAAGTGAACCCTAATTGATACGTGTATTATAATATTGAATATGTTACGAGTCGGATTTTATTAATGTTCAGGTAGATTGTTAGCGAGGATATGTCAAGCATAATCGAAGGTCTAAATTAGGGTATTTCGACTTTGTAGGTTCTAGTCGGAAGGCCCAAGAGTTGGCATCAGATAGTCTAGTGGACACTCGACGAGCTCAGTAAGGTTCCAATCGAAGGACCTGATTGTTCAAGTCGAATCCAGGGTAATCTAGTGGTTAGACATTAAAGCCTAAGCGTCCGTGTCAGCTCAAGGTCAATCGATACTATTTGTAAAGCTCTGCAAGGCAAGTATCCCTGGACAAATCTTTTACAGTTCAGTACTATATGAATAATTGTTGATTAACATTTACGTAATGGAATAGAACGATTTAAGTTACGTATCCCCTAGGTTTCAAATTGTTTTGTTAACTTGGTTTTGGGGGAAAAGTAACTTTTGAAAATACCTATCTCTAAGTTTTGAATAAAATGAAAATGTTTTGGGAAAATGTGTTGTGTTATAATTGTTTTGACAAGAGATAGGTAAGTGATTTGGAAAACTGGATAAAAATGATCAGATAATTGGATGAGTGTGCGCAGAAGGCCCGTAACGGCCTGGAAGTTAGCGTAAGAGGCGAAGTGGTTGCGCACCCTATTATAACCACCAGCCCAGCGTGACAGAGACCTAGCTAGCCTCTGAGTTCCGGAACAAGTTTCATAGGATAGCCTGATCAGCTGTCTCACCAGGGATCATCCAATACTTTTATATCTGAGCAAGTGATTTTGAGGTTCCCGGAGAGGAACATATTGTATAGGTACTGTGATGGGACAAGTTTTATAGGTCCTGTGATGGGACGAGTTTTATAGATCCTGTGATGGGATAAGTTTTATGGTTCCCGTAACGGAACAAATGATTTTGGGTCCCCGTAATGGGACAAATGGTTTATGGGTCCTGCGATGGGACGGAAGATTTTAAAATGAAAGAAGCATGCTAAAATAGAAATTGATATTTATGCACAACACACAACTAATGATTTGGTTTTACAGAGCATGCTAGTTTTTATATCCAGTTCACACATGTTTTACTTGTTTTCTAGCAAGTTATGATTTCTGTTCCTATAATTGTTTATCATAAACTGTTTTTGATTATTATTCATATAGTGGTACTGCTGAGCAATTGATTGCTCACCCTTGCAAAATGTTTTATATATGTATTGCAGATACCTAGGAGATTCTTCAGTGGTAGTCGGGGCAGAGTTTCAGTTCCTTCCATGTCAGGCTCCTCTGAGGTAGTTATGTTGGACCCAAGCGGGTCTGTTGAGTTGCTGAATAAAGATAGTATTGTTTGGATTGTCTTTAGTAAGTTGGTTTTTTGACGGTTGTAACCTAAGTCATACTTAAACCTGGAAAAGGTCTTGATAAAGGGGGTCGAGATTATGTATAATTAATAATTTGGGTTATATTGTTTATTAGTATTGTTGTTGGTGACGTCAACTCCTGACCCCGGGGTTGAGGTCGTCACAGTTGGTATCAGAGCTACAGGTTTGAGTCCTTGATTTAGGTTAGAAATAGAGTCAGAAGAGTGCAAGATAGATATGAGTCAGCAACTCAACCAGAGGAGCGAGTCTGTGAGTTTAGTCAAGGGTTCGAAGGCGTAACCCTGATGTTTGTTGGGGATTGGCCGGAACTGCCCTAGGTTTTAGTAAGTTTTCCTTATATATAGGGATCATTGGCAAGATCTAGTTGAGGTTTCTAGTTTCTTTTTCTTGAGAAAGCGAATCTGGCCGTGAAAGTTCAGGTGGAAGGGTAATAGTCAGTGGCTGCCATGACAGCCGAGTCTTATAATGAATATGGATCAGTACTGGGGTTTATACCTTGAACCCTTATATTTCTTTCCTCAGAGGTTCTATCAATTTATTGGGGCAAACAATATATATGATGTGACTATTTGTCTGTGTGACAAAGGGTCTGGTGGGACGCCACCGAATTATGTGTTGTAAACTGTAGGGTACTAAGATTGGCTATCTTATGTACTTGTATGGTTGCTCCCAGTCATATCCGTATTTCCTTCACGTTTCTTTTAGAATGAATCATCTTGATTTCGGAATTTTATTTGGTATTTTATGGCAATAACTTTTCTTTGGTAACCACTATGATCAGACCGTCCTAGTTATGGAAAGTAAACGAAGAATTGACCGTTAGGAGAAATAAAAGTTCTGTATCCGGTTGCTATAACGACAGTAGAAAGGATTGGCAATCCATTGGCGAAGGTTTTCATCTTAGAGAAGTTAATTCAATGGTACGCGAGTCTATGGCAAATGATAGGGAACCGCCTTTAGAAGAATGGTTGGCTGAAACTTGGACTAGTAGGCCTATCAGAGGTCCTTAAGTTGACCTAGTTTGCGAGGTTGTTTGTTGGTAATTGTGGCGGAAATAGCCAACCCCGTTTTATTAGTTGGTTAGTGATACATATGGTTATTAATATGTATGTGTCATAGTATTGTGAACCGTGGAGTGGAGAGGTGGAAGAGGGTTAGTATACTTGTTGGTGGTTTGGTTGATGTTGATGGGTTGATATGGTTGTTGGTTGATGGTTGATTTCGGCTTCAGTCCGACTGGTAGTCAATAATATAGAGGAAATGCTGCCCAAATTTTTGGAAAATATCCTACTTTTAAAGCTACAACGTATACTATGATGTGTTACTGATGTATCTGTTGATACTCCAATTAATCAATTAAAAGAAAGAGTTGGTTAATTGTACCAACTAATGTTTAGTTAGATAGAAGTCGGTTCCAATTAAAGTAAGTCAATTTTTGACGTGATTTTCAGACCTGGAAACAAAGAACATTCGATGTGTCACATGTGGTCATAAGGGTCATTTTTTGTCGGAGTGCAATCCAGAAAATCCAAGAGTTACTTGTTACAAATGTGGGAAGGTTGGGCATATTGCAAAGAGTTGTGGAACGGTTACTCAAGGTATTACATCCCAAGGGCTAATATCCAGCATAGTTAGAGGCAGAACTTCCAGAGTGACCAAAAGATCAAGTGTTTAGAATTCGGACATAGTGCAGATGATCTGACACTCTTTGAGCTAGAGGAGTTTGGCATGATTTTAGCAATGAATTGTTTGTTCTTTCATAAGACAAAGATTAATTTAGGAGAAGCGAATAGTAAAGTGTATGGAAGTCAGTAGTAGGATGAGTTTCTAAAGGAAGGAGCAAGATAAGAAGCTCTTCCAATTGTGTGAAGAAAGTACTTAATAAGCTAAAGAGATAAAGTAGATCCACCTTGTATAAAGATTCGAAGAAGAAAACATTTAAGCCGGAGGAAGTTGAGAACATTTAAGCCGGAGGAAGTTGACTAATATATAATTGCCTTGGAATCTCTTTGAAGGCCAGTGGGGCGAAATAATTAGTTCGATAAATGTAAAAGATATTAGTTAGGAAAATGAGCATACCGGATATAGTCCCTTGGTTTACACCAAGGATGTTGCTAAAAAGAAGAATGAAATTATGAGAGTATGTAATGATTACCGGGAGTTTAACAAAACGACGAATAAGAATGAGTTCCCCTTTATTGAGAGAAAGTGGGAGTAGAATCGTTGTTAGATCCTGAGTAAATTCAGTAGTGGTGTTGATTCGAAAAAGGGTTGACGCAGCTTGGGATGGACAAAGAAAGAAGACAGATTTGCGTCGAAAGAGTATGGATATAAAAATAGGATCATGGGTATTGATAAAATTTCACCTTGAAAGGAATTGGTTAGGTTTAGTTAGAAGGGGCGAGCTCAACCCTAAATATATGTAACTGTTGGAGGTATCGAGGAAGATAGATGAAGTACTCATGAGTTAGCATTGCCATTACAATTGCAGCAATTTATAATAAATTCTGCATGTCATTGTTAAAGTGATATGCTCTTGATTCGAACCAAGTTGTTGAGTAGGAACCAATGGGCTCTCATCCAAATTGTTCTGCGTGGAATGATCGACCCAAATCCTAGATCATCATGAGCAAATCCTTAGGAATGAATTTAAATCTATAGTAAGTATGCTTTGAACGAATCCTCGAGTGGAAAAGTCCACTTAGGAGTTAGAGTCAAATACGCTTGACAAATATCCTCGTGTATAGTTAGACCAGATTCTGAGGACAGAATCTTTTTAAGGGGGGAAGGATATAACGACTCGTATACTTTTATATTATTTAAAAGTGTAATTATTAAATAAATAGTTAAATAAAATATATGTATTGGTTTTGATCGCTGTAATATCTGGGATATATCGTGTAATTATTTTTGCTATTAAATAATTATTATATGTGTTCAGTATCTATTCTGTGAATTATTTATTAAGTGTTAAATGTGTTTAGATGTTTAAAAATATTATTAATTGAGTATTTTAATTTTTATATGTCCAAAATAAAATATAGATAATTGTCATATCTTCCTAATTATTTTTATGTTGATTTATGAATTTATAAGAATCATATGGATTTTATAAAATCTTTTTCCTGGTATTTAAAATCTATTTTATAAAAACGGGAACCAACCACCGTTATCCGTTTTTACATTTTTAGAACCCGAAACTCTTCCGAGAACTCCTTCCTAACCTAATTGCAATATTCCGAGCATTTTCCGTGTTTCGACTTTTTCAATCCGGCGTACGGTTTGTCCTGCGCGGGTCCCGGCGCAACATTTTCGATACATTATTCGTTTCGGTAAATCAATAAAACTCGTATTTTCGATAAACGGGAGCTTTTTATTAAACTATCATAATTATCACCTCGTAATACGTGTAACCAGGCGCTGAGACCAAGACCGCAGTACAAATTGTACTGATTTGGATAATTATCTCGAAAAACCGGTACCGTTTGGATCAGCTTTTATAAATAAACGTACTGTTTTATATCCAGAATGATCCAACGGGATACTAATTTTCCGTAATTATAAATAGCCTCTATCGTATTTTATTTTATACCGGAAATCATTTGCAAACAGTATTTACAGAGTTTTTACAGAGAAAATACTACAACTATATTATGTTCTTCATAATCAAACACAAATTCGGAGGCGTTATCGATATCCGATTTTGGCGTACATATACTCAAAACGAAGCTACTGAAATCTAGAATGCAAATCTTCCATCAATTTCAACCCAGAAACATCAGGTGATTTTCTATTTAATTATTTATATTCGAATTTCTTGGTATTTAAACTATGAATTTTTGTACGGATGGTTGTTTGAATGATTTGATGATTGTATGTTGTAGAGCTTGTTTTCCTGATCATTTTGGTATATTATACTACGAATTTGGAGTTCAATAACATGTTCAAATTAGGGTTTGATTCTCGAATTGTATAATTAGGGTTTATATTCGTTTGAATGTTCTTGATTAAAATTGGGGGTTTCTTATTTAGGGATTATCACAAGTTCTAAAGGGATGGGTTTTGTTCCCCTTAAAATTTGCAATCTAATCATATATAACATGTTATCACACGATTTCTAGATTGAACGGAGTTGTTGTTTGAAATTCTCGTCGGAGTTCTTCGTGTTTTGGCCGAAAAATTGATTAAATGATTGTTGTGGACAGATTGTTGAATGGTTAGGCTTCTGGAAGTGCTTAGACTGATTTTGCATTGAAAAATAGAGCAAACGAGGTTGTTTTCAACCCCGATTGAGGTCACCGGAATCCTGAAAGGGTCACCGGATTCTGGGTTCGTCCGGCGGTTCATCCCGACCCGGCGACCCGGTTCCTGACCCGTTTCTTTTTATTAAAAACCCGGTTTTGATCCAGATTATCCCTAAATCAAAGTTATTTTTGGCATTTTTGCAAGTTAGTACCTGAAGTTTCCAGAATTTTACAAATTCTAGATTCCTGTTTTGAATTCTTTTAAAATTTGGATTTCTGTTTATAAATTATTTTCAAAATTGTTTTTAATTTCAGAAAAATCCGAAAATGATTATTTTAATTTCAAAAATCGTTATTTTAATTCCAAAAATTATTTTTAATTCAAAAATAAATCTGAATTAATTATTTAATTAATTTCAGTTAATTTTTAATTGATTAATTAGTCAGTTAATTCAAAAATTAATTGATTAATTGATTTAATTAATTATTAATTGATTTTAATTAATTATTTAATTAGATTTAATTATTTAAAAATGATTTTAAAATTCCGAAAAATTGTTTCGAGATTTAAAATATTATTGTAAATTATTTCTAAGGCTCAAAAATTATTATAAAATTGTTTTGAAGCCAGATATGGCCAACCGAACCCTGTTTATTACTCTGAAATTGATCCAACGACCCGTTTTAATTCCGAAAAATATTTTAAAAATCACTTTTATTACCTGAAAGCCTGTTTATGACCTGAGACTTCTTTATAAGTGATATATCATTGATTATATGACGTGCTATGTGTTATATGTGACTTGTTGGTTGACTGTCGGTCTATATATTCGGTGATTACTTGTTTATAGCATAACTTTCAATCGGTTAATCGGATTTGGGTGAAACGAAGGGTAGATAGATGTGTATGTCGAATAGAATCGTATGAGTTAAATATTGATAGACATTTATAATGCCTAGCAGAATAAGCAAGGCGTAAGAAAGGGAAGCAGGTGATCAGAAAATAGAATTGTTATGTAAAAAATACAGCAAGTAATCAGAGAATAGAAGCGAGGCATAAGAAAAGCAGACGAGTGATTGTTGAATGGAGTTGGTAGATAAGTACATGTGAAGTTGAAATCGATTATGATAAGGCAAGTACTTCTAAACCTTTCTCGAGATATATTGCAAATATTTCTAAATTCTCTTGTGACATATTATTAATACTCAAAATAGCTCTATTTTATATTGGAAATACTTTGAATCCTTCAGCCTTGAACCTGAGCCACATCATTTGATCTTGAGTTGTAAGCCTTATTCTTTGTGAACCGTTTCTTGTTGATTTACCAAATATTAAACCACACAAATACGATACTACTCCACATATATATAACCATCACATACCAAACACTGGAACAAAATTTTTTTAAACATACGGAAACTTTTATACTTAACCATACCTTGTGACATCAAAGTATTAAAACCCTATAAAAACATTATTCATCTAATACCCGATTGTCCTGCAGGCTGGAGGCCACTTCTTTCATGTACTTTGACATACCCTTTCAGTAACCATGAATTTTTACCATGCTTTTATACAAAAGTTTTATTGTTATTGATTATGATCAGGTTTTATTGAATTTTGTTGTTTATCGTATTGAACTACTTAAGAATTGGATAATTTTCTTTGTGTAGACCAGATTTGTGGTCAGACCATATCAATGGTCAAGTTAGGCCAATGTGTGCCTTGGATCCAATAATTAGAGCAATGTTGTGTGCTTTGCTCGGGGTTAGTGCGTGACTGATCAGCAGCCTAACCTTGGTTTTAAAAACTTAAAATTAATATTCAATTCTATTGGTTGTTTAACAAAAAACTTGATTCCTTTGAATCATCTCGTTTATTATTGTTTAA
Source organism: Apium graveolens (assembly GCF_009905375.1). Lineage (NCBI taxonomy): Eukaryota > Viridiplantae > Streptophyta > Magnoliopsida > Apiales > Apiaceae > Apium > Apium graveolens. The sequence continues at coordinate 298,462,202 of NC_133652.1, forward strand.
CCTCAGTGAATAATGATATGACTTGCTGAGATAGTTAGCTCACTCTTGCAAATCTTTTTTATGTATGCTACAGTTATAAAGGATACAGTTGATAGCAAGGTTTCCTAGTTCAATGTTCGAGCTAGGATTCCAGATTATGGTTGATCGAGCTAGCAGGAGCTTATTGCAGTAGTGAGATAGTAAGGTTGTGAGAATAATTTCATATCAGTTGTAAATTAAATTAGTTGGGATATGGTACGATATAATAAAAGTTAAGGTTGTGGCTTGTTTTTATACTTTAACCTATTGCGATCCGTGGTTATGTAAAGCAGGGTCATTGCAAATAATAATTTATATACAGGTTTATATATTGAGTATGTGTTGTGGACCCCAAACTTCTGACCCGGGTTTGGAGGGCGTCACAGGTTGGTATCAAAGCTACAGGTTATAAGTCACTGAAACAAGCCTAGATTGTCGGGATTGGGTAGAGGGTTAGGATTAGGAATAGGAAATAGAAAGATAGGTTATCGTGAGTTTGAGTGTGAATGTATAGTAGGTCTCCGGCATGGGTCGTGTTGCGATTCGGGATTTTCAACTAGCGACGTGATATCCAGGCAACGGCAATGGCAGATCCTGATTTCCCTGCATCAACTGATCGTTTGGAGCCTTCCGTTTAAGGATCATCATCTTCTCCTAGATTCGATTTGTGCCTTGTTCTTCCATCAGTATTAGCGGTATTACTTTCTGTTATGACAGTTGCGCCTCTCCAAGTTATTCAGCATTATTCTATCATTTCTCGATACGAGACTACCTATTCAAGAACCTTCATTTGCTTATTCTTGTTCTTTTGAACATTCAACCATGAATGTATCTTTTCTATTTACTATATACTATATTCTATATCCTCAGTTTAAAAACCTTTCCAATGAAATAACAGCATTTACGAGAAGGGACACGATAGCTGCAGTAAATGGTGAGTATTGAGATACAAATCAAGGTGAGAAAGGAGTTTAGAAAGAAGATTCAAGTGTTCTGGAGGATGGCTGTTATCAGATTACAAGAAGCTATTGGTAATTAGGCCACTCATGACTAGCTTGTGGAATGGAGTAGATAAGTGTTAAAGAGAGAGAGTTAGAGGAGATTAGGGATCTGAAGATTTCTCGAAATTAGGAAATGGTGTTGTAATGATATGATATATATATTCTAACAAGATGATGCGACATTAGCTGACTTGTTGACTATTGGATAGTCTATTCTACTTAATGATTACAAAGTGGTTAATGGGGATACTACCAGTATGGGAGCCTTAATGTGAAGCTACGAATAAGATAACATGCAACGATGGCGGAAGTTTTTCATTTATTTACGGAGAATAATAGACCCCAATGAAGGAAAGGAGATAAATAGAAGTGCGGACCCTTGAGTGATTGTTTCTTTGACTTGGTATCTGGTCATAAGAAGGATAACAACCAACTCATACAGTAAGGACAACCGGAGGTGTGATTTTCAAAATTTTCAAAATTTTGAACAAGTTTTCGAAAAAGATTTTCCTCACAAAATTTCCAAAAGCCTTTTTGAATAAAATAAGTTTTAAACCTTGGTTGTCAAGTTACTACTTGAGTTTCTTGTTTGTTAAAGAACCCGGATTATCTGGAAGGATGTTGTTTCAGATTCAGTATTGTTAATTCGGAGAATGAGATAACCTGCGATTACAAAGAAGTGGGTGCAAGTATTATCTGATAGGATTAACAACAGAACCAGCGTACGGAGTAACTATTCATCCAATTACTGGGATTATCAGAATTCGAAGAATTCATTAATTAAACGGAAGCCTGAGCATGATCTAAGAAGATTGAGAAAATTTTCAGACTTTTCTAAAGGAAGAATATTATTAATAAAATGATCGCTATGTTGAATGATTTATGGTTATTCCAAATTAAAAAGAGGAAATTCAAAGTTATCTGATAAGAACACCATTATGATTGAATTGTTAAAGTATTATACATGTAGGTGCGACATTACAGACGCGAGACTTAACAAGTAAGAATCTACCATCATGCTTAGTTGCGAAGACAATTTTAGCATACTTCTAAAGTTATTATGTGATACAATTGGGAAATGATCGAGCAAGCTCGAAAAATGAATACAAGTGCAATGTGGATAGTGACCAGTGGTATCATTCTCGTCCTCAACATTTCAGCATATATTCCTTTTAAGTTCCTAAAAGTGTATGAACTCCTTTTCTATACAAATTCTTTCTGGTGATATCAAAACGGAGGATTTTGCATTCCTTTCAAATTTAATTGTTCCCCTCGGATTTTGCTTTCTGATTGGGACAAACAGTGTTATGATGAGACGCTTTGTCGGAATGACGAAGAGTCGGGTGGGACGCCACCTAATCATGTGCTGTATGACATACAGTATGAAAGACTGGCCATCTTAAGTACCAATATGGTTGTATCATTCCTATTCTAATCATTATTTCTTCTTTCTTTTCAACTCTAAGTTTATTAAAATTTTGAATTTTTTCTAGTTGTTTCGTTGTACCGTTGTCTTGCGAGAGCTTTTCAAACAAAAGTCAATATATTATACACCCAGCGGGCAAAGTCTCATCTATCTCTCATGCATGGAAAGGAAACAAGGCATATGGTGAGAATTATGAATCACTGGCCCTAGCCAGGAATGCATTACGAGTCAAGGGAATCTACTTTAATAAGGAATACATCTCCGAGAACGAGAATTTGTGATTTTCCTGAGAAATATGTTATTTAGAATATGGATATGATAACGTGGAAGATTATCGCGGATACCTTATGCATTAAAGTATTGAAAGATGTGGGAGCAATTTGATCATATATTTCTCAAGGTTTTATTGATAAGATGAATTATCCTGTCGAATCAATAATTTGATGACTAAAGGACTAGCAAGTAAAGAACGTGCAGTTATTGAATAAGTAAGTACCAATGGCGGAATCGATATTTCTGGCAATAAGCTGCAAAGAATTGATATCATTTGAGATAAGAGGATTTGACATTATTTTCAGGAGTGGATTAACTATTCAAGTGTGATGCCCAGGTAGACCGTCGTGATGGAAGATAGTTCTAAAGACGCCAAATGAAAATATGAAGAAGTTTAAAGGACAAAGGAAAGTAAAGAATTTGTTAAGAACGATTTAAGGTTACAGTGACCAAAATATAAGTGCTATGACGATTATAATTAAGAGTCTGGGGCAAACCGAACTTGAAGATTTTACAGTCCCAAGATATATTTCCAGATGAGTTACCATTATTTCCTTTAGATAAAGAAAATGTGTTTATGATTGATTTAGCACTTGAAATGAAGCCAGTGTTCAAAGCCCCATACAGAATGGCACCGGATAAAATGAAGAAGTTACCAGAGCAAACGCATGAGATGATTAGAAGAAAAAGCAACTGGACCTAGCGTACCCCCTAAAATGCACCAGCATGATGTGTTAATAAAAAGGATGGAAGGGTGAGATTTTGTGTTAGTGAAAGCTCAACAAATTTACTCTCAAGAGCAGATATCTGTTACCTCGAACCAATGATTTGTTTAATTAAATGAACGAAGCAAGGTATTTCTATAAGATTGATTTAAGACTGGGTATATTACCAAGTGAAAATTTAACTTATGGACATATCAAAGATAATTTTCAGAACTCAGTACTGTTGTTACAAAATTCTAGAAATGTTAGTTGGATGAACTAATATACCAGTGATATTTAAATTTGACAAGTAAAATCTTGAAGGAGGAATCTGGATAAGACGTACTTGTGTTACTTAAGAAGAACCATGCAACCTATACAATGATAGCTGAGGAGTCAAAGAAGGAAAAAGCGGTATAAAAAGTTTACCAGGTGAAAACTTTAATGGCAGGAAGTATAATTCTTAGTATAGACAGTCAGTAAGGAGGAGACAAAAAGAGGATTCAGCAGAAGAGTTTAAAGATAGTATGAATGAAGAAAGACCAGAGGTACCTACAAAAGTAAGAAGTTTTATCGTGGACCAGTTATTATCAGAGATTGTGCAAGATTCTTGAAAGTTGCAATATTTTGGATGAGGCTAACCAGGAAAAGCAAGAAAGATATATGAAATGGAGAAGGATGAAGAAAATTTTATGGAGTTAAATGAAAGAATAATTACAATACCTATTTTATCACTTTAAAAGAATCAGGGAGATTTGATAGTTTATAGTGATACTTCTCGTAAGGTAATGGGATGTGTGTTGATGTAAAGTAATACCGTTATTGCATATGCATCCAGACAACCGAAACCTTATGAGCAGAAGTATCCTACTCATAACTGGGAGTTAAAAGCAACCATAATATTTGTTTTGAAAGATTGGGAAATATTATAAGTATAGAGAAAGATGAAGATATATACGGACCATAAGAGTTTGAAGTATGAACTCCCGAGGAAAAGCAAATGTAGTGGCAAGAGATGGGTAAGAAGGAGGGAGAATGAACATAGAGACTATACCAGCGGAATTATCTATGGAATTCTAGCAGTTGGAATTGGAGGTCAGAGTTCATGATCTAAAAAAGGAGTAAGAATGTATAGAGATTTAAAGGAAATTACAGGTGGTTAGATATGAAGCGGGAAATTGCGGAATGAATTAGCAGATGTTATATATGTCAACAGAGTTAAAGTAGAGCATCAGAGATCAAGTGGATTGCTACAGTCATTAGAGGTTCCAGAGTGGAAATGGGAGCATATCTCCATGAATTTCATAGTTGGGGTTACCAATCACAAAAGTTAATCATGATACCATTTGGATTATAATGGATAGATTTTCCAAGTCAGCTCATTTTCTGTCTATAAATAGGAGATTTTCACCGAACAAATCAGTACTCAAAGGAAATCATAGTTCGTCATGGAATTCCTGTGTCCATCGTATCCGGTCAAGATCTAAGATTTAATTCAAGATTATGGGAGAGTTTTCAAGGATGTTTGGGAACGAGACTGAATATGAGTACAGCTTACTAATCGGCCGTACCAACCGCAGACGGACGGCCAGAGTGAAAAAAAAATGATCCAAATAATCGAGGACATGCTGCACGTATGTACTATTGATGTTAGAAGAAGTTGGGACGAGCATTTACCTCTGGTAGAATTTGCTTACAGCAAAAATTATCACACCAGTGTTGGGATGCCACTCCATGAAGCCCTTTAGGGACGTAAATATGGATCTCCAGTGTATTGGGATGAAGTAAGAGAACGCAAAGTACTTGGACCTAAATTAGTGCAGCAGACAAAGGAAGCTATTAAAGTTATCTAGAAAAGATTGATAGCAGCACAAGATAGTCAAAGAAAATATGCAGATTAATCAAGGAAAGATATGGAATTCGAAGAAGGGAATTTGATATTACTAAAAGTATCACCGTGGAAGGGATTAACGAGGTTTGGAAAGAAAGGAAAACCGAGCCCAAGATATGACGGGCCTTTTGACATTTTAAAGCACGTTGGTAAAGTAGTTTACGAGTTGTCGTTACCTCCGCACATGGAGCAAATTCACAATGTTTTTCACGTACTTGATGCTTAAGAGGTATAATCCAGACTCCAAGCATGTAATAGAGTAGGAGCCAATAAAGCTCCAGGAAAATTTGTCATATGTAAAGAGTCCAATATAGATTCTAGAGGAAAGAGAGAATGTATTGAGGAATAAAGTAATAAAGTTAGTAAGAGTATTGTGGAAAACCCAAAGGTTGAAGAGTCAACTTGTGAGTTAGAAAAAGATATGAAAGAAAGGTACCCTCATTTATTTTCTTAGGAGATTCTGACGACAGAATCCTTTTAAGGGCGGAAGGATGTAATATCCGGGATATATCGTGTAATTATTTTTGCTACTAAATAATTATTATATGTGTTCAGTATCTATTCTGTGATTTATTTATTAACTATTAAATGTGTTTGGATGTTTAAAAATATTATTAATTGAGTATTTTAATTTTTATATGTCCAAAATAAAATATAAATAATTGTCATATCTTTCTAATTATTTTTATGTTGATTTAAGAATTTATAAGAATCATATGGATTTTATAAAATCTTTTTCCGGGTATTTAAAATCTATTTTATAAAAACGGGAACCAACCACCGTTATCCGTTTTTACGTTTTTAGAACCCGAAACTCTTCCGAGAACTCCTTTCTATCCTAATTGCAATATTTCGAGCATTTTCCGTGTTTCGACTTTTTCAATCTGGCGTACGGTTTGTCCTGCGCGGGTCCCGGCGCAATATTTTCGATACATTATTCGTTTCGGTAAATCAATAAAACTCGTATTTTCGATAAACGGGAGCTTTTTATTAAACTATCATAATTATCACCTCGTAATACGTGTAACCAGGCGCTGAGACCAAGACCGCAGTGCAAATTGTACTGATTTGGATAATTATCTCGAAAAACCGGTACCGTTTGGATCAGCTTTTATAAATAAACGTACCGTTTTATATCCGGAATGATCCAACGGGATACTAATTTTCCGTAATTATAAATAGCCTCTACCGTATTTTATTTTATACCGGAAATCATTTGCAAACAGTATTTATAGAGTTTTTACAGAGAAAATACTATAACTATATTATGTTCTTCATAATCAAACACAAATTCGGAGGCGTTATCGATATCCGATTTTGGCGTACATATACTCAAAACGAAGCTACTGAAATCTAGAATCCAAATCTTCCATCAATTTCAAGCCAGAAACATCAGGTGATTTTCTATTTAATTATTTATATTCGAATTTCTTGGTATTTAAACTATGAATTTTTGTACGGATGGTTGTTTGAATGATTTGATGATTGTATGTTGTAGAGCTTGTTTTCCTGATCATTTTGGTATATTATACTTCGAATTTGGAGTTCAAAAACATGTTCAAATTAGGGTTTGATTCTCGAATTGTATAATTAGGGTTTATATTCGTTTGAATGTTCTTGATTAAAATTGGGGGTTTCTTATTTAGGGATTATCAGAAGTTCTAAAGGGGTGGGTTTTGTTCTCCTTAAAATTTGCAATCTAATCATATATAGCATATTATCAGACGATTTCTAGATTGAACGGAGTTGTTGTTTGAAGTTCTCGCCGAAGTTCTTCGTGTTTTGGCTGAAAAATTGATTAAATAATTGTTGTGGACAGATTGTTGAATGGTTAGGCTTCTGGAAGTGCTTAAACTGATTTTGCATTGAAAAATATATCAAACGAGGTTGTTTTCGACCCCGATTGAGGTCACCGGAATCCGGAAAGGGTCACCGGATTCTGGGTTCGTCCGACGGTTCATCCCGACCCGGCGACCCGGTTGCTGACCCGTTTCTTTTTATTAAAAACCCGGTTTTGATCCAGATTATCCCTAAATCAAAGTTGTTTTTGGCGTTTTTGCAAGTTAGTACCTGAAGTTTCTAGAATTTTACAAATTCTGGATTCCAGTTTTGAATTCTTTTAAAATTTGGTTTTCTTTTTATAAATTATTTTCAAAATTATTTTTAATTTCATAAAAATCCGAAAATGATTATTTTAATTTCAAAAATCATTATTTTAATTCCAAAAATTATTTTTAATTCAAAAATAAATCTGAATTAATTATTTAATTAATTTCAGTTAATTTTTAATTGATTAATTAGTCAATTAACTCGAAAATTAATTGATTTAATTAATTATTAATTGATTTTAATTAATTATTTAATTAGATTTAATTATTTAAAAATGACTTTAAAATTCCGAAAAATAGTTTCGAGCTTTAAAATATTATTATAAATTATTTCTAAGGCTCGAAAATTATTATAAAATTGTTTCGAAGCCAGATGTGGCCAACCAAACCCTGTTTATTATTCTGAAATTTATCCAACGACCCGTTTTAATTCCGAAAAATGTTTTAAAAATCATTTTTATTACCTGAAAGCCTGTTTATGACCTGAGACTTCTTTATAAATGATATATCATTGATTATATGATGTGCTATGTGTTATATGTGACTTGTTGGTTGACTGTCGGTCTATATATTCGGTGATTACTTGTTTATAGCATAACTTTCAATCCGTTAATCGGATTTGGGTGAAACGAAGGGTAGATAGAAGTGTATGTCGAATAGAATCGTATGAGTTAAATATTGATAGATATTTATAATGCCTAGCAGAATAAGCAAGGTGTAAGAAAGGGAAGCAGGTGATCAGAAAATAGAATTGTCATGTAGAAAATACAGCAAGTAATCAGAGAATAGAAGCGAGGCATAAGAAAAGCAGACGAGTGATTGTTGAATGGAGTCAGTAGATAAGTACAAGTGAAGTTGAAATCGATTATGATAAGGCAAGTACTTCTAAACCTTTCTCGAGATATATTGCAAATATTTCTAAATTCTCTTGTGACATATTGTTATTACTCAAAATAGCTCTGTTTTATATTGGAAATACTTTGAATCCTTCAGCCTTGAACCTGAGCCACATCATTTGATCTTGAGCTGTAAGCCTTATTCTTTGTGAATCGTTTCTTGTTGATTTACCAAATATTAAACCACACAAATACGATACTACTCCACAAATATATAACCATCACATACCAAACACTGGAACAAAACTGTTTTAAATATACGGAAACTTTTATACTTTACCATACCTTGTGACATCAAAGTATTAAAACCCTGTAAAAACATTATTCATCTAATACCCGATTGTCCTGCAGGCTGGAGGCCACTTCTTTCATGTACTTTGACATATCCTTTCAGTAACCATGAATTTTTACCATGCTTTTATACAAAAGTTTTATTGTTATTGATTATGATCAGGTTTTATTGAATTCTGTTGTTTATCATATTGAACTGCTTTAGAATTAGATAATTTTCTTTGTGTAGACCAGATTTGTGGTCAGACCATATCAATGGTCAAGTTAGGCCAATGTGTGCCTTAGATCCAATAGTAAGAGCAATGATGTGTGCCTTGCTCGGGGTTAGTGCGTGATTGATCAGCAGCCTAACCTTGGTTTTAAAAACTTAAAATGAATATCCAATTATATTGGTTGTTTAATAAGAAACTTGATTCCTTTGAATCATCTCGTTTATTATTGTTTAACCTCGGTGAATAATGATATGACTTGCTGAGCTAGTTAGCTCACTCTTGCAAATCTTTTAATATATGCTACAGTTACAAAGGATACAGTTGATAGCAAGGTTTCCCAGTTCAATGTTCGAGCTAGGATTCCAGATTATGGTTGATCGAGCAAGCAGGAGCTTATTGCAGTAGTGAGATAGTAAGGTTGTGAGAATAATTTCATATCAGTTGTAAATTAAATTAGTTGGGATTTGGTATGATGTAATAAAAGTTAAGGTTGTGGCTTGTTTTCATACTTTAACCTGTTGCGATCTGTGGTTATGTAAAGCAGGGTCATTGCAAATAATAATTTATATACAGGTTTATATATTGAGTATGTGTTGTGGACCCCAAACTTCTGACCCGGGTTTGGAGGGCATCACAATCGCTATGTGTTGTTTTGATATTATCCCTATGTGAATTAGGGTGTACCAGGTTGTTTGTATAATTAGCTATTGAGTCATATTGAATCGTTTTCACTTTTAAAAGTGAATTTAGTGCAAATTTATTTGCATAAATATTTGGAATGTCTCTAAAATTGTTTTTATGATTTTATAATTATAATAATTATTTTTGGGATTTTATAAAATTTAGAATTCAATATTTCATCAATTATTTAGCCCTGTATGATTTTCTGAGTGCCTTTATTTGTAAAATCCGTATTTAATTCTAGAATTCTTCATAAATTTTGAAATTTATATTTTATTAAGTTTGGAATATTTTGAGAATTTTGAAATTATTTCGGAAGTTTTCGCCTTTTAATTACCCGAACGTCTGTTCGTTAATTTGCAAAATGCGGGTTTGAAGTGCGTTCCAAAAGTTATTTAAAAATTATAAAATTTTGTATATTATTAATTTTTATTATTTTGGGAATTTTGAGATTTATTTGTAATTATTTTGATTTGTTTTATCCGCAGAATGTATCGTTCAATTCAAGAATGCGGTGTCGGATTTAAATGAAAATCGAAAGAAACTAGATATATTCGATCATGTTTATCCCTTCCTGAGTCAATCTCTACAGCCCTCTTATCTCTCTCTCTTCTCGATCTTACTCTCCCTCTCTCTCGCCTGAATCTCTCCCACTCCGCATCTCTCACTGGAATCTCTCTCTACTCTCACTCTCGTCTCTCTATTTCTTCCGCTCGGTTCTCTACAGCTCCTTGTACTCCCCCTTTCGTGGTAATTGCTACTTTTCTTCCTCTTTTCCCCACCGACTGTTGCTGTCGGTTCACCGGTGAGGCGACGGTGGTGGGGTGTGTGCCTGACTGTGTGGTTATGTGCTTCGGTTGGATTATTATGTATATACATACATAATTTATATGTGTTCCGTGTTGTGGGCATTGGGTGTATGCGGGGGTGCTGTTGTGTAACCGCCGTGTAGCCGCCTTGCCGTCTGCTCCTTTTGACCTGTTCTGCGTTGTTTTGTTCGATTCTTTATATGGTGTGTGTTGTTACACGCGTTGATTTTTGAGAATTATTTTATTGAATTGATTACGTTATTTTCTGCAGAAAACGATATAATTAAATTCATGAAATATATGTTTTATTGCGGGGAAAATTCTAGAAATTAATCGGTGAAATTTGTGATGAAAGTCCGAAATTAATCGGATACCCACAAATTTTACTGCCGTTGGCGATGAGTCTCGGCGAGCCGACGGTGGACTGTGATGACGTTGTTCTGAGTCCTACAATTTAAAATACAAAATACGATTTAAAATGCAAATTTCGAATAAAGTTATAAAATGCGAGTTAAGACATAAAATGTAGATAATAATGAATAATTGGTGTTTGTGAATTTGAGAATTGACAGTGTTGACTGGAATCGGTGGTTGGGAATTGTATTGTGTTTAGTTTGAATTGGTTGTGATTGATTTGACTTCGGGATGTTCGACGGGTTAGCCGATAATCAAAGGAGGTGCTGCCCGATTTCCGGAGAATTTAATTACGGAAATTCGAGGCCGTACCCAATGGATATCGGAGCGTCGATCGATTATATATAACTATTTTGTACGAAATCTGATTATGTGTTGTGATGAAATACTTTGCTGAAATCAATAATTCTAATTTCATAAAAGGATGAATATGCCTATTTTCTGAAAATAAACACCGACCGACTTTCGAAGAAGTGAACCCTAATTGATACGTGTATTATAATATTGAATATGTTACGAGTCGGATTTTATTAACGTTCGGGTAGATTGTTAGCGAGGATATGTCAAGCATAATCGAAGTTCTAAATTAGGGTATTTCGACTTTGTAGGTTTTAGTCGAAAGGCCCAAGAGTTGGCATCGGATAGTCTAGTGGACACTCGACGAGCTCAGTAAGGTTCCAATCGAAGGACCTGAGTGTTAAAGTCGAATCCAGGGTAATCTAGTGGTTAGACATTAAAGCCTAAGCGTCCGTGTCAGCTCAAGGTCAATCGATACTATTTGTAAAGCTCTGCAAGGCAAGTACCCCTGAACAAATCTTTTACAGTTCAGTACTATATGAATAATTATTGATTTACATTTACGTACTGGAACAGAACGATTTAAGTTACGTATCCCCTAGGTTTCAAATTGTTTTGTTAACTTGGTTTTGGGGGAAAAGTAACTTCTGAAAATACCTATCTCTAGGTTTTGAATAAAATGAAAATGTTTTGGGAAAATGTGCTGTGTTATAATTGTTTTGACAAGAGATAGGTAAGTGATTTGGAAAACTGGATAAAAATGATCAGATAATTGGATGAGTGTGCGCAGATGTCCCGTAACGGCCTGAAAGTTAGCGTAAGAGGCGAAGTGGTTGCGCACCCTATTATAATCACCAGCCCAGCGTGACAGAGACCTAGCTAGTCTCTGAGATCCGAAACAAGTTTCATAGGATAGCCTGATCAGCTGTCTCACCAGGGATCATCCAATACTTTTATATTTGAGCAAGTGATTTTGAGGTTACCGGAGAGGAACAAATTGTATAGGTCCTGTGATGGGACAAGTTTTATAGGTCCTATGATGGGACGAGTTTTATAGATCCTGTGATGGGATAAGTTTTATGGTTCCTGTAACGAAACAAATGATTTTGGGTCCCCGTAATGGGACAAATGGTTTATGGGTCCTGTGATGGGATGGAAGATTTTAAAATGAAAGAAGCATGCTAAAATAGAAATTGATATTTATGCACAGCACACAACTAATGATTTGGTTTTACAGAGCATGCTAGTTTTGATATCCAGTTCACACATGTTTTACTTATTTTCTAGCAAGTTATGATTTATGTTCCGATAATTGTTTATCATAAACTGTTTTTGATTATTATTCATATAGTGGTACTGCTGAGCAATTGATTGCTCACCCTTGCAAAATGTTTTATATATGTATTACAGATACCTAGGAGATTCTTCAGTGGTAGTCGGGGTAGAGTTCCAGTTCCTTCCGTGTCAGGCTCCTCTGAGGTAGTTGTGTTGGACCCAAGCGGGTCTGTTGAGTTGCTGAATAAAGATAGTATTGTTTGGATTGTCTTTAGTAAGTTGGTTTTTTGACGGTTGTAACCTAAGTCATACTTAAACTTGGAAAAGGTCTTGGTAAAGGGGGTCGAGATTATGTATAATTAATAATTTGGGTTATATTGTTTATTAGTATTATTGTTGGTGATGTCAACTCCTGACCCCGGGGTTGAGGTCATCACAGTTTAGCTGCTTTTGAGAGCTTAAAGAGGAGCTTGATCACGGCACCATCATAACTGTACCTGATTGGAATGAGCCTTTTGAAATGATATGATATGCGAGTGGCTATGCAGTTGGAGCGGTTCTTGGGCAAAGGAAGAACAATGTATTTCATGTGGTCTATTATGCTAGTAGGACCCTCAATGGTGCTCAACTGAACTACACCACAACTGAGAAGGAACTCTTAGCCATTGTCTACGGTTTTGAGAAGTTTTGATCTTATCTGCTTGGGGCGAAGTGACAGTTTTCACTGATCACGTTGTGATTCGCTATCTCGTCTCGAAAAAGGACTCGAAGCCTAGATTGATTAGATAGATTCTTTTACTACAAAAGTTTGAACTGGAGATCAAAGATAGGAACGGTACTGAGAATGAAGTGGCAGATCATCTCTCTCGATTAGAAGATCCAAGTACAGCTTCACAGAATAAGACAGTGATAAATGAGTCTTTTCTCGACGAGCAGTTGTTTGGGGTGCAAGAAGAATAACCGTGGTTCGTAGACATTGTGAACTATCTTGTGAGCAATATTGTGCAAGAAGAATAACCGTGGTACATGTGGGATGAGCAATTTTTGTTTCGGCTAGGAGCTGACCAAATCATCAGGAGATGTATTCCGTACAGCGAGATGGAGGGTATCTTACGAGACTACCATTCAACTGTTTATGGAGGCCACTATGGTGGAGAAAAGACAGTAGCTCGTATCCTTCAACCAGGATTCTTATGGCCTACATTGTTTAAGGATGCGCATCAGTTTATTTTGAAGTGTGATCATTGCCAGCGTGTTGGTAATATGTCAAGGAAGGATGAGATGCCTCTTAATGTGCTTCTCGATGTTGAGGTCTTCGATATTTAGGGAATTGACTTCATGGGGCCATTTTTCTCATCGTGCAACAATCAGTATATCTTATTGGAAGTAGATTATGTCTCAAAATGGGTTAAAGTCAAGGCTTTATCGAAAAATAATGCAAAGGTAGTGCTCAATTTTCTTCACAAGCAAATATTCACAAGATTCGGAACTTCAAGAGTCATAATCAGTGACGAGGGATCACATTTCTGCAATCGCAAGTTCACTACTATGATGCAGAGATATAATGTGAATCATCGCATTGCTACAGCCTACCATCCTCAAACTAATGGTCAAGCTGAGGTGTCTAATAGAGAAATCAAGTGAATTATGGAGAAATTTGTATGTCCATCGAGAAATGACTGGTCTTTGAAGCTGGATGAAGCTGTTTGGGCATATCGAACACCATTCAAGACTTCGCTAGGCATGTCACCGTTCAATTGGTTTATGGTAAAGGATGTCATTTTCCTGTGGAGCTAAAGCACAAGGCATATTAGGCTTTGAAGAAACTGAACTTTGATCTGACTGCGGCTGGTACGAAAGGGATGCTTCAATTGAATGAACTCGACAAATTCTGACTTCAAGCGTATGAGAACAACAAAATGTGTAAGGAGAAAGTCAAGAGATGGCACGATAGGGGTCTAGTGCTCAAATCATTTGTGTCGGGGCAACAAGTTCTTTTGTTCAACTCTCGTCTCTGACTTTTTCCTGGAAAATTGAAGTCAAGATGGTCAAGGCCGTTTGTTGTCAAAACTGTGTTTCCACATAGAGCGGTGGAAATTTTTGAAAATGAACCAGGCCAGGAATTCAAGGTGAATGGACAGCGTTTGAAGCATTACTATGGAGATACGGCAACCCGTGAGGTGGCTAGTGCCATTTTATTGTCACCTTGATCTCAGAATTCTACGTCAAGCTAGCGATGTAAACCAAGCGCTTCTTAGGAGGCAACCCATGTTTGTTGTACATTAGTAGTTGAGAAAAGAAGAAAGAAGGAAGAAAATAAGAAAAACAGGGTAATTTTTCCAGGATCACGGCACACCCGCGCTGGGAAGTGGGGCGGCCGCGCTGAAACAGCAGAAAGTGAGCGCGCCCGCACTCCCATGCGGGGCGGCCGCGCTGGTACCCAGAGAAAAAAAATTATACAAACTGAAAATCATAAAAAAAAGAGTTACACAAAGCAATTGTACAATCTCTTTGTACCCAATTTGTAGTCCTAAAAACACCCCATTATCCCCACTAAACCCAAAATCATATCCCACTTCTAGTATAACCCTAATTATAATTCTCTATATATAGATACACCTATAGACATCCATCTCCACCTTTCTTTTATTTTCTCAAACCCTAAATCTTTCTACACAACTCTCTTATCCCATTTAATCTATTCCAATGGCACCAAAGAGAGCATGCACTCAAGAAAGCAGCAGTACTAACCGCGCCTCTACCGATACTTCGAGTGTTGGGGGTACGAGGCCACGGTTTGTTACTCCGGCGGCTAAAGAGGAGTACACAAGGTTGTTGTATAAGCAGATAGCGAAAGAGTGGGGTTTTCTACCTTCGGGTAAGGATGGTAAGCTTCTCGAGATGATCTTGAAGATGGGATGGGTTTTATTTTGTGAGGCACTGAGGTTGTGCCTATGAGTATCGTTCGCGAGTTCTATGCGAATGCAAAAGCTAATAAGAATGGGTATTCGGTGGTGCGTGGGTTGACAGTGGACTACAACCCGGAGGCTATTCGCAGGGTTATCAATCAACCTGAGAGACAGCTACTCAAGAGGATTGGAATTCTAAGACTGGGGAGGACTTTGATTTGGATTTGATTGTGGCTACGCTGTGTATCCTGAAGACACAATGGAAGTTCAAGTGGGGATCGAACGAGTATCTATATTTCCATGTTTCATGCATGAACAGGTTTGCTCGTGCTTGGAATGCTTTTATTTATGCGAATATCATGCCTTCTTCTCATGTGCATGATCTGACCGTGGATCGCGCAAAGTTGTTATGGGGGATTTTGTAGGGAGATTATGTGGATCTCGGTTCTATTATTCATTAGAGTATTTTGCGGTTTTTACGTGGAGGCACTACGAGGTCTATCCCTTATGCATCAATTATGACCAAGCTTTGTGTTGTGGTGGGTGTTCACTGGCCCGCACACGAGCAGCTTCAGTTACCGAGTGCCCCCATCGACAGTTCTACGATCTTAAGCATGCAGAAGTGGTATGGTGGGAAGGTTGATAAGAAAGGACTTGTGTACACCTATGATCATTTTTCGGGTGGTCAGCCAGTCGATCAGATATATGCTGGTGGTTCGACTCAGGCAGGCAGAGCAGCATGGAGAAATCAGATTGGTGAGGCTAGTTCTTCGCAGCAGCAGCAGCAGCCGCAGGAGACAGAGGGCAGTGCTGGTTTAGGTGCGACGCAGTATAGGCGTTTGATGAGGCGGATGGACGCAATGTATGACGTCGAGAGCAGTTTTGCATAGGATCTTACTCAGGCATTGAGTACAGCTTTTTGAGCCACGGGGGTTGACATACAATGACCAGTTTTTGGAGAGAATTCTGTGTATCCGCCTCCTAGCACTCCACCCGCGAAGGGTGATAATCCTTCTTCTTATGAGTAGATATGTCTTGATTCCTTGCTATTACCTTCACTGAGGATAGTGAAATTTTTAAGTTTGGGGGTGATAGTTAAGGAATATTTGTGTGTGAGTCCATATAGATGCATATTCATGATAGTTTAGTTCATATAATTTGCATATTTGTCATGTAGTTATTTGTTTTTTTTTATTTTGTGTATTTGTTATCATGTTAGTATGTTGCATATAGTTGCATTGGCATTATATCTTGATCCCTAAGGTTGTTTTTCCGATTAATTTGTGATATTGATTTGAGTGTAGTGATGTCGTATAGAGAAATGTTAAGTCCTAATGAATTGATTTGCATGTTAAAAATAATAAAATCTTCACTAAGTCTTATAGGTTGCTTGAGTGCTAGATCATGATCATTAATTGTTTGTTTGTCAAGGTTTAATCACTTATTTATGTCTAGAATTTATATTATTCTCTTAGTGACAATAACATGGATTTTTAAAATTGGAGAAAAACATTGGATATCAATGCTAGTTGTGGCTAGGCCTCAAATGGCTAGTAGCCGGCTCATATTTATATGAGAAGTATAGGGTTGAGCGAGATGGAGCGAAACGCGCTCGTTCAGAACAAAAAAAAGGAAAAAAGAAAAAAAGAAAAAAAGAAAAAAATACGAGTTATGTATAATTGATCACGAGTGGGATCTTTAATACTCGAGTTATTAAGTTCTAGGGGACTTTGTACCCAGTGACCTAAGGCTTTTATAGTCTGGGATCTGATAACCTAACGCTCGCTACATGGGTATTATTGCATAAGTCTTTTGTGGACCTCGCTCATTCCACGATCAAATAAGCATGTTTATGTTTTTAATGTGTTATCAATAAAAGCATGAATCCTTGTATAACTCTGATAAAATTAAAGTGTTGTCAGTTATTTTATATTTATCGTTTATTCTGTTTATAACCTTGTGATTGTATTGACGAGAGGTGAGTTATGATTATAGATCTAGTTTCGAGAGTATATATGTTAAGCAATTGCACACACGCACGTTTTTGGCTTGTGAGTTGATTTATGGGATTTGATTGAACTTTGTGCAAATAATTGCATTCTTTGAGATGTTGCTCATTGGTTGGTTAAGTTATTCAGAGGGGATCGATTGCATTATCATTTAGTTGCATTCATGCATTTTTGTTTTATTCTGGAGTCTATTTATGCTTGAGGACAAGCATCGATTCAAGTTTGGGGGTGTGATAAGTGGAATTTATATCCACTTAGAACACTTCGTAAAGGCTTGAATTGGTGATTTGTACTCAAGTTATTTGTGTTTTTGATGTATTTTTGTAGTGTTTTGCATTTCAGGGTATATTTGGAAGAAGGGGTAGATTTTCATTGTTTCTATGCTAAAAGGGTGTTAGGATGGAGCCTCGGGAGTTAGCACGAAAGAAACCAGCAATTGAAGTCAAGGAAACAAGAAAAATTAGGATTTCCAGAAGGTCAGGGAGGCCGCGCTAGTCTTAGGAGCGGTCGCGCCCATTTGTCAGAAACTCAGGGCGGCCACGCGGGATTTGAGGGCGGTCGCGCTATCGAATTTCAGGGATCCTGATTCCATTATAAGATTGATTTTCTGGACTTCTGATCTGTTGGGTTGGTATTTAAAGACTTTTAAAAGACATTTTTCATATAGAAGAGCAGGGAGATAGCAGTAAGAAGACATAATAGCACAATACAACGAAGGAAAGAAGATCTTGTTTTTACTTATGATTCTTTGCCTAAGTTGTAATCTTGGATGCTTGTTTTCTTTGTTGTTTGAACCTAATACTCTTGTAACGTACTTTGTTATTATTATTCAGTTATTCAGACCTAGTTTATCTTAGTTATTTACCATGCTTTCATTGGAACCCATGGTGACGATGAGTTCGGTTATGAACTAATCGTTGTCATGGGGTTCTAACGGATTTACTTATGGATTTCTATAGTTAATTGTTTTGATACCTAAGTGTGTAGTGATTGTATGATATCCTAGTATTGGTTGTGCGTATTCGTCTTATGTGTATCGCGAACATATAAGATAGTTTGTTAATCTCTATTGAGGTGACAGAGAATAGAGAGGTTTACAACTTGCCATGCTAGCATAGGTTCATGTATTTATTATGCATTCATAGGTAATTTTAACCAGCTTACTTGCCCTATGTAATCACGATAGATAACTTGTTCATTAAACCTTTATGTTGTCAAATTTTATAGACATATAGGGTCTCAACATAATTGGTGTTTATTCAACTTCTATCTCTTTTGTGGATATTTGGTAGTAGGGTATTTGTGGCGCCCTCCAAACCCGGGTCAAAAGTTTGGGGTCCACACACACACCTTATTTATAACCTGCTTATAACAATAATAAAATAATAATATGCTTACCAACTACCACGGATCGTAACAGGTTAAAGTATGCACACAATCCAAACACACTTATATTACAAATCGTTCAAATCCCAACTATTCAAACTCAGAACTGAGTATTAAACATTATTACAAACTTTTACAAACTCAAACTATCCCAAAAGAAGCCTACTAGCTTAACTCGATCAACCTGAACCCCTAGCTCTCGCGCTGGACTGGGGATCCTCGGTACCAACTGGTTCTTTCTTAACTAGAAAAGAACATAAACAACATCGCATAAATGAGCTAACTAGCTCAGCAAGTCACAATGACAAAACTGAGAATAATGATCATCAGGTGAAAATGGTTATGATGTCAAGTGAACAATGGATTATGATTTAGATTTGGATATTATATTTTCATTTTAAAAACCAAGGTTAGGCTGCTGATCAGTCACGCACTAACCCCGAGCGAAGCACACATCACTGCTCTAACTACTGGATCCAAGGCACACATTGGCCTAACTTGACCATAATATTGTCTGACCACGAATCTGGTCCACAATTTTATAAAAAAAAACAATCCAATTCTAACATAATAACAGAATAAATAATGTAAAGCAATAAACAGAATCATAAACAACACTGAGTGTTCGATAATGAAATGGTTTCAATCTTCATAAGGATCAATATGGTATTTTCAAAGCTTGGTTGTTGGGTAATGAAAAAATTCGATAACAAAGGAATCAATGTTTCAAGGTTTCAACGATTTGGTCTTTCAAAGCATAAGATAAAATGGTTTGAGTGTGTAAGCAATCTGGTTCAGTGTTTGATATTTAGTTTGTATGTATTTGTGGAGGAGTATCGTATATTTGAGGTTCGTATTTGGGTGTACAACAATCAATGGTCTAGAAAGAATCAGGTTTACGGCTCAAGATCAATAACTGGAATCAGAGTTTTGGGTTCAGTGCATCAAAGCACTTGCAATATTAAATAGGTCTATCAATCAACTACAATATATCTCGAGAAAGTTCAGAACACTTGCCTGGTACTAGCTTATTATTCTACACTCGCTTTCAATCACAACAGTCTACTCCTCGACTATCTGTTTCCCTTTCTTACGCCTTGCCTCTTCTTGATTTCTGCAGTGATATGGAACATATAATCTGATGGTACTCCTCGAGACCTTCGATTTGGTTACTCCAACTTTCCCAACTGATTTCAATAACACCTTGAAATTGTAGTTTGATTCTCAGAAGGTTTTATGAATTTAGGGTTTTTCTCTGGAAAATTATATATTTGACTGACTGCAAATGTTTTTTATACGGAATAAAATACGTTAAAAGACTATTTATAATTACGGAAAATTAGTATCCCGTTGGATCAATCCGGGTATAAAATGGTACGATTATTTATAAAAATTGATCCAAACGGTACCGGTTTTCGGGATAAATATCCAAATCAGTACAATTTGTACTGCGGTCTTGGTCTCAGCGCCTGGTTACACGTACTACGAGGTGATAATTATGATAGTTTAATAAAAAGATCCCGTTTATCTAAAATACGAGTTTTATCGATTTACCGAAACAAATAATGTATCGAAAATGTTGTGCCGGGACCCGCGCAGGACAAACCGTACGCCGGATCGAAAAAGTCAAAACATGGAAAATGCTCGAAATATTACAATTAGGTTAGAAAGGAGTTCTCGGAAGAGTTTCGGGTTATAAAAACGTAAAAACGGGTGACGTCGGTTGGTTCCCGTTTGTATAAGTAGTTTTTAAATACTCGGAAAAAGATTTTATAAAATCCATATATTTCCTATAAAATCATAAATCATCATAAAAATAAATAGGAAGATATGAAAATTATCTATATTTTATTTTTGACATATAAAAATTAAAATACTCAATTAATATTATTTTTAAAAATCCAAACACATTTAACACTTAACAAATAATTCACAAAATAGATATTAAACACATATAATAATTATTTATTAACAAAAATAATTACACGATATATCCCTGATATTACATTCTTCCCCCTTAAAAGGATTATGTCCTCAGAATCTCCTAAGAAAATAAATGAGGGTATTTTTCTTTCATATCGATTTCTAACTCACAGGTTGACTCTTCAACCTTTAGGTTTCTCCACAATACTCTTACTAACTTTATCACTTTATTTCTTAATACTCTCTCTTTCCTCTAGAATCTCTATTGGATTCTCTACATATGACAAATCTGCCTGAAGCTCTATTGGCTCATATTTTATTACATGCTTGGAGTCTGGATTATACTTCTTAAGCATCGATACGTGAAAAACATTGTGAATGTGCTCCATGTGCGGAGATAACGCCAACTCGTAAGCTACTTTGCCAACGCGCTTTAGAATCTCAAAAGGTCCGACATATCTTGGGCTCAGCTTTCCTTTCTTTCCAAACCTCGTTAATCTCTTCCACGGTGATACTTTCAGTAATACTAAGCTTCCTTCTACAAATTCCATGTCTTTCCTTGATTGATCTGCACATTTTCTTTGGCGATCTTGTGCTACTATCAATCTCTTCTGGATAACTTCCATAACTTCCTTTGTCTACTGCACTAATTCAGGTCCAAGTATTTTGCGTTCTCCTACTTCGTCCCAGTATACTGGAGATCTGCATTTGCGTCCATAAAGGGCTTCATAGGGTGGCATCCCAATACTGGCGTGATAACTGTTGTTGTAAGCAAATTCTACTAGAGGTAAATGCTCGTCCCAACTCCCTTTGAAATTAATAGCACAAACACGTAACATATCTTCAATTGTTTGGATCGTTCTTTCACTCTGACCGTCCGTCTGTGGGTGATAAGCCGTACTCATATTCAGTCTCGTTCCCAAACATTCTTAAAAACTCTTCCAAAATCTTGAATTAAATCTTGGATCTCGATCAGATACAATAGACACAGGAATTCCATGACGAACTACAATTTCCTTCGGGTATATATGGACTAACTTGTCGAGCGAAAATCTTTCATTTATAAGCAGAAAATGAGCTGACTTGGTAAGTCTATCCACTATAACCCAAATGGCATCATGATTAGCCCTTGTCCTTGGTAATCCAACTATGAAATCCATGGCAATATGTTCCCACTTCCATTCTGGAATCTCCAATGGCTGTAGCAATCCACTTGGTCTCTAATGCTCTGCTTTAACTCTCTGACATGTATAACATCTGCTAACCCATTCTGCAATTTCCCTCTTCATGTCTGGCCACCAATAATTCTCCTTTAAATCTCTGTACATCTTGGTACTCCCTGGATGGATTGAATACCTTGAATTATGAGCTTCCTGTAAAATTTCATTCTTCAGCTCCGTCACCGGTGGAATCCAAATTCTAAAAGAAAACCTAAGAATACCTTGATCGTCCTTTTGCGTGCACAATTCTTCACCTACCAAACGATTTATATCTTGATCCATTACATATTCCTGACACTTCTTTATCTTTTCTAACAACTCCGGCTGGAAGGTCGTACTATACACTTTTGCTTCATCTGGCTTGCAAACTCTAATCTCCAATTCCAGTTTCTGAAATTCTTTATATATCTCTTCGGGTACTGATAACATATTTAACTTTTTCTTCCGACTCAACGCGTCTGCTACAACGTTCGCTTTACCGGGATGATAATTAATCGTGCAGTCGTAATCCTTGATCAATTCTAACCATCTCCTTTGCCTCATATTAAGCTCCTTCTGTGTGAATATGTACTTCAAGCTTTTGTGATCCGTGTAAATCTCGCACTTTTCTCCATACAGATAATGTTTCCAAATTTTCAAAGCGAAAATTATGGCTGCTAGCTCCAAATCATGAGTAGGATATTTCTGTTCGTGTGGTTTCAATTGCCTTGATGCATACACAATCACCTTATCGTGCTGCATCAGAACACATCCCAGTCCTCTATGAGAAGCATCGCTATAAATTACGAAATTCCCTTGATCGTCTGGAAGTGACAAAACAGGTGCCGTGATTAATCTTCGCTTCAATTCCTGAAAACTTTCTTTGCATTTATCGTTCCATATAAACTTTTTATTCTTCCGTGTAAGCTTTGTCAACGGTGTTGCAATCCTTGAAAATTTTTGAATGAATCGACGATAATATCACGCTAATCCCAAGAAACTTCTTACCTCGGTGGGTGTTCTCGGTCTTTCCCAATTTGTAATTGCCTCGATCTTTGCTGGGTCCACTTTGATCCCTTAATTACTGACTATATGTCCTAAGAACTGAACCTCCTGTAGCCAAAACTCACACTTCGAGAATTTAGCATATAACTTCTTTTTCCTTAAAATCTCCAAAGTTGTTCTTAAATGTTCCGCATGATCCTCTTCCGTTTGTGAATAAATCAAAATGTCATCTACAAACACAATAACGAACTTGTCCAAATATTCCTTGAAAATTTTATTCATCGGGTCCATAAACGCTGTCGGGGCATTTGTTAATCCAAAAGACATCACTAAAAATTCATAATGTCCATACCTTGTTCTGAAAGCTGTCTTTGGTATATCTTCTGGCTTGATCTTTAGTTGATGATATCCCGATCTTAAATCAATCTTGGAGAAGTACTTGGCTCCTTTCAATTGGTCAAACAGATCGTCAATTCTGGGTAACGGATACTTGTTCTTGATTGTAAGCTTGTTGAGCTCCCCATAGTCGATGCACAGTCTCATACGTCCGTCCTTCTTTTTGACAAATAAAACCGGTGCACCCCCACGGGGATACACTAGGTCTGATTACTCCTTTCTCTAACAACTCTTACGATTGCTTCGCTAGCTCTTTCATTTCAATGGGCGCCATTCTGTACGGGGCCTTGCATGCTGGTTCTGTTCGAGGTGCTAAGTCGATTGCAAACTCAATTTCTCTGTCTGGAGGAAGTCCTAGTAACTCATCGGGAAACACGTCTAGAAATTCATTCACTACTGGAATATCTTCAACTTTTGCTGGCTCCTGACTTCTGTCAATCACATATGCCACGAAATGCTCGCATCCTTGCCGTAGTAACTTCTTGGCTTGAATCATCGTTAAAAACTTCTTTACTTGCTTCTGGCCCTTGAACGTTACTATCCTCTCGTCTGGCGTCTTCACCATTACCTTCTTATTTCGACAATCTATTTGGGCATCGTGCTTAGATAACTAATCCACTCCTAAGATAACGTCAAATTCTCCTAACTTAAATGGTATTAAATCTACACAAAACTTACCATCAGAAATCTCAATCTCACAATTCCCATAAACTTGATTAATAGATACACGTTCTTGATTTGCTAATTCCACAGTCATTATTTCATTTCAATACTCAACTGGATAATTTAACTTACTAACAAAATCTTGTGAAACAAATGATCGAGTTGCTCCCGAATCTATTAACACTTTGGCACATAAAGAATTCACATTAAGTGTACCTGCCACGACATCAGTATCCTGGATAGTATCCTTCACAGACATGTCAAAAACTCTAGCCCTTGGAGTCTCATTCACTGCTGGGGTAGATCCCATAATCTGCAATGCATTACTGACTGGGGCTGGTGTCTTGCAATCTCTTGCTATATGTCTTGGCTTTCCACATTTAAAGCACGTAAAAACAATGGCTGAAACCTTTACTGCTGGATTACGGATAGGCTAATCCTTATTTGCTGGTTCTTTGGCTGGCTGATTTCGGCACTCCCTTGAATAGTGCCCTTTCTGGTTGCACTTGAAACACACCACCTTTCAACTTATTACAAACTCCTCCATATTTCTTTCCACATACCTGACAATCTGGAAAAGTTAACCTCAACTGATTCGGCTGATTCGCATTAACTGGACGGTTGACCTGGCCTCCGTCACCTGCATTTTGTCTCTTGAAATAAAAATTTCTCCCAGGCTGAAACTTGCCCTTCTTAAAATTTGGAAACTTCCCTGGTTGTGACTGACCTTTATTCCCTTCAAATTTCCTTTTCTTGCTTTCTTTCTCCTTCTGTGACATCTCACTCTCTGTCTCTGCAATCATAGCCTTCTGTACAACTCCTACATAGGTATCCAATTCAAAAATGGCTACCTTCCCTCTGATCCATGGCTTCAAACCTTGCTGGAATCTCTTAGCCTTCTTCCTGTCGGTATCCACATACGACGGCACATACCTTGATAATTCCTCAAACTTACTCTCATAATCTGCCACCGACATATTTCCTTGCTTTATCTCTAAAAACTTCAACTCCATATGATCCTGGACAAACTGAGGAAAATACTTTTTCTAAAAACAATTCCTTAAACCTCTCCCAAGTACTAACATATGTACCTTCCAACGTCTTCACCATCTCCCACCAATAGGTGGCCTCATTCTTCGAATAGTAACTTGCAAACTCAACCTTCTGTTCTTCCTTTACTTTCACTAAGGCAAATGCCTTCTCTATCTCCATTAACCAAACATTTGCTTCAATCGGGTCTAAGGAACCCTTGAATTCTGGTGGGTTTACTGCCTGAAAAGTTTTAAAAGTTACCTGGGGATTGGTCTGTCTTTGTTGTTGTTGTTCCAGGTAAACTGTTTGTTGGGCCAAGATTTGGAGAATCTGGGCTATTGCTGGGTCTATGGGTCCTGGGTTTGCATTCTGGTTTGTATCATCTTGGTTGTTATTGTTTTGTTGTTGGTTTCTTCATTCTAGGTATTGGTGCGGGTATTTCTTCTAGGAGGCATTTTCTGTAAAGAATCAAACAACTTATTTAGCTTTTAAATCAAATTCTTTGCATAAAAGAAAAGTTTTGTAAAACAGAAATATCTCTTTTTTGAAAACAGTTGTAACAGTTGAACTAAGTAAATTGCATGCTTCTTTACAGAATATAAACAGTTAAGAGAAAAGGGTATATGGTATCACAGGGGTATAACTGGTGCAATAAATAAGGTAAAGTAAAACAGGTGTAGTAAAGTAAATGACAATGCTGGAAAGGAAAAGGTACTAATATATATAGATCAAAAGTTTTGGGTAGTACAAGCGTAAAGACGCTTCGGAAGTAAAAGCAAAAGGGTACAACAACCTACTCACTAGTCAGCATAGCTAGTCTATAAATACAACCCAAAAGTCTACAGATACACACTACACACTACTGTACATACTACATAACCAAAACAACACTGATCAGCATCTCTATCTCCGGCTCTCTGACTCATGGCAAATCTGGACCTCCAATCTCCTCAAGCTCCTCTAGCACCCACTTAGCCCACTCCACTAGAAAATCAGGGGTGATATCCTCATGTGTAGCCTTAGCAATCCTCACCCTAGCTGCTCTACGAAACGCCTAGAGCCTCTCTTTGAGTCGCCTCTCACCACTCCCAACCTCTCTGGTACGCATAATAAGCAATAACTCCTGAATCTGACCCTGTAGGAATCGCTGCTCCATAAGGCAAGCCTCAAACTGATGATATGGGAGAGGATAGGAAGAGAACTGGAAAGGTACTCCTGTAACTGAATGACCAGTAAAGCCTGAATCAGCAGGTGGGGGTCCTCTGATAGGTGGCCTCATGCCTGGGGGTGGAATAGCCTGCAATGGTACGGGCTGCAACACAGGTGGAGGTAGAATAGCCAACACTGGTGGAACAGCAGGACGTGGATCTGAAGACGGTCCTCCAACTGAAGGCTCTGAGTGATCAGCTGATACAGGGATGAAAGAGTCGACCATCGCTGCTATCTGAAATCATATCACAATATAAGAATCTTGAACCATGACGCGAATCATACTAGTACCTGTTATACCGTAGCACTCAACCTCTCGACGTTCTATCTTTCTATTCCTTACTTCTAATCCTAACCCTCTACCCTTTCCCATCAATCTAGGCTTGTGTCAGTGACTTATAACCTGTAGCTCTGATACCAAACCTGTGGCGCCCTCCAAACCCGGGTCAGAAGTTTGGGGTCCACACACACACCTTATTTATAACCTGCTTATAACAATAATAAAATAATAATATACAGTGACCTTACTTACCAACCACCACGGACCGCAACAGGTTAAGGTACGCACACAAGCCAAACACACTAATATTACAAATCGTTCAAATCCCAACTATTCAAAATCAGAACTGAGTATTAAACATTATTACAAACTTTTACAAACTCAAACTATCCCAAAAGAAGCCTACTAGCTTAACTCGATCAACCTGAACCCCTAGCTCTCGCGCTGGACTGGGGATCCTCGGTACCAACTGGTTCCTTCTTAACTGGAAAAGAACATAAACAACATCGCACAAATGAGCTAACCAGCTCAGCAAGTCACAATGACAAAACTGAGAATAATGATCATCAGGTGAAAATGGTTATGATGTCAAGTGGACAATGGATTATGATTTAGAATTGGATATTATATTTTCATTTTAAAAACCAAGGTTAGGTTGCTGATCAGTCACGCACTAACCCCGAGCAAAGCACACAACACTGCTCTAACTATTGGATAACAAAGGAATCAATGTTTCAAGGTTTCAAGGATTTGATCTTTCAAAGCATAAGATAAATGGTTTGAGTGTGTAAGCAATCTGGTTCAGTGTTTGATATTTAGTTTGTATGTATTTGTGGAGGAGTATCGTATATTTGAGGTTCGTATTTGGGTGTACAACAATCAATGGTCTAGAAAGAATCAAGTTTACGGCTCAAGATCAATAACTGGAATCAGGGTTTTGGGTTCAGTGCATCAAAGCACTTGCAATATAAAACAGGTCTATCAATCAATTACAATATATCTCGAGAAAGTTCAGAACACTTGCCTGGTACTAGCTTATTATTCTGCACTCGCTTTCAATCACAACTGTCTACTCCTCGACTATCTGTTTCCCTTTCCTACGCCTTGCCTCTTCTTGATTTCTGCAGTGATATGGAACACAGAATCTGATAGTACTCCTCGAGACCTTCGATTTGTTACTCTAACTTTCCCAACTGATTTCAATAACACCTTGAAATTGTAGTTTGATTCTCAGAAGGTTTTATGAATTTAGGGTTTTTCTCTGGAAAATTATATATTTGACTGACTGCAAATGATTTTTATACGGAGTAAAATACGTTAAAAGACTATTTATAATTACGGAAAATTAGTATCCCGTTGGATCAATCCGGGTATAAAATGGTACGATTATTTATAAAAATTGATCCAAACGGTATCGGTTTTCGGGATAAATATCCAAATCAGTACAATTTGTACTGCGGTCTTGGTCTTGGCGCCTGGTTACACGTACTACGAGGTGATAATTGTGATAGTTTAATAAAAAGATCCCGTTTATCTAAAATACGAGTTTTATCGATTTACCGAAACAAATAATGTATCGAAAATGTTACGCCGGGACCCGCGCAGGACAAACCGTACGCCGGATCGGAAAAGTTAAAACATGGAAAATGCTCGGAATATTACAATTAGGTTAGAAAGGAGTTCTCGGAAGAGTTTCGGGTTATAAAAACGTAAAAACGGGTGACGTCGGTTGGTTCCCGTTTGTATAAGTAGTTTTTAAATACTCGGAAAAAGATTTTATAAAATCCATATATTTCCTATAAAATCATAAATCATCATAAAAATAAATAGGAAGATATGAAAATTATCTATATTTTATTTTGGACATATAAAAATTAAAATACTCAATTAATATTATTTTTAAAAATCCAAACACATTTAACACTTAACAAATAATTCACAGAATGGATACTGAACACATATAATAATTATATATTAACAAAAATAATTACACGATATATCCCTGATATTACAGTATTGGTACAACGAAAGTTGGCGTTTACTAGTTTCGTGTTATATGATTAGTTGTCATCACCATTGCATGCTAAGGTTAAGAACAATAACTTTGAATGAAGTATTTAATGAAGTTAGAATCTCATGTTTTTCTCATATAGTTAATTCAATCACTTTAATTCTTAGTTAATTGCATGTTAGTTTAATCTTAGTTATAAACATCTCAACTTGTTATTGTCATAGCATTGAGTGATAGCCATACCATTGTTGCATATGTGCATAATCTTAAGTTAACTAAAAAGAGTCTTTGTGGGTACGAATCTGATTTATATCTTATACTACTTGTGAACACGTATATTTGCGTGTAATTTTAGCACGTGTTTTCACCCTTACATTCTCGCGCGGGCGCGCCGTGCCTCTAGACTTTTCTTCATTTTCTTGTTTCTACGGTATTTTGAGTTCCGTCTATCAGAATTTATCGATTCAATAGTCCACGTGAAGCTATCGAGATGCTCTTCAACATGAGAATGGTCTTGACTTCAGATTCTGGCCTCCTTTTAGCATATTTCTTTTAAAAGCTCATTTATTCATCCAACTAATGCCTGTAATACAATAACATAAAAACACATCAAAAATACCAATAACTTGAGTCCAAAACACCAACTTAAGCTTATAATGAAGCATTTCAAGTAGATGTAAAATCAACTTATCAGTCGTTGTTAAGCTTTGTCGGCCTATGATGGATTTGCTCAAAATTCAAGAACAGTCGTTTCTTTTATAAGATTCGATGACTCGGCTGTTATACTAATTGTAAGTTAGTAGTAAACTCAGTAATAATATAAAGCAGTACATATAGTTTATTTAAACAAAATTCAAGATTTTGGTCAACTATGTATTCAACATATATGTTAATTTGTAACTTTTTATTTGTAAACATACTAACAGCATTCTACAGATTAAGTTTAATCGTTTCGTTTTAAACGTACACTTACTACCTGTTTATATTCATTCATTAAATTTAAAATAATGGGTAAGAAAAAATATAATATAATATTAGTTGAGGGGATATTCACTCAACATTCGAAACTCCTAATATAGATGGGAATATGGAGCTTGTTGAAGAGAAATTTTATCACATTTTCTTCAAAATTTAACTAAAGCCTATATAAGGATATTGTTCGAATGAACAGACATTATAATTGCATGATGCATAAAAAAAGAGTAAATGACACTTTGCACCCCTTATAAATATTCACTTTTTCGGTTTGATCTTAAACTTTTAATTTTGGCAGAATGCATCCCTTGATTTTAAATTTTCACTTCATATTACACCCTTTTAATAATTTTTGTCCAAAATAACCATTATTGTCAGGGGTAAAATCGGATTTTTTTTTCAAAAGTTTATATAATGACGATATGCATCCCATGATTTTAATATTTTGACGATATTCACCCTATATAGTTTTATAGTTTATACTTTATTTTAAATTTTCATAACTTTTGAAATCCATAAAATTATATATTATAAAATTAAATTAAAAAATAAAGCATATAACAGACAAACAGGCTAGGGTCTAGTGTGATTTTTTTAAAAAAAATAAACAGAAACCCAAAATTAATGTTATAAAAACGATCCAAATCAAAACCAAATGCTATAAAATTAACGAAATCTTGAGCTCAGACATAAACATAAAATTCGATGGTTTTAGTAAATTATTATATTATGAAATCCAAAGCAAACAGAATAAAATAGAAAATTTTGGTTTGTGTAGTGTAGTTCAGTGGATTCCGAGAATGTCCAGTAACATTGCATGCATTTTACTAAATTTTAATTTGGTATATATTTTGTAGCTAATTTATTTTAAAAATAAACATAAGAACATGAATCAAAAGAAGTATTTAGTAACCCTAAAAAATTTGAAAAATAAGGCAACTTATAGTTTTAATAGAGATTTATTATAAAAATTTTAAAACAAAAATAAGAAATTATAAATTATAAAGATTGTGTCAAAAAAGTGATAACAAAACCTAGGCACATATATTTGATAAAATAGATATCTTTTGATATTATTATTTAAAAAATATATATGATTTAAAATTATCTGCATAGTATTTAAATTAAAATAATTTGGATAAAAGACTTATTTGTGATTTCAATTCAGATTTAATAGAGAATATTAATATTTTAACAGAATATTTATATTTTAATTATTTTTAAGTAAAAAAATATTATGTAATATTATCTTACAAATTTATATATTTTTTGAAACGAGTTGAAGTTAAATCGAGGTATAATCTGTTACAATATTAAAAATACGGGGTGCACATTGTAATAATATAAATATAAAAAAATTATTCTGATTTTACCCTTGAAAATTGTTAAAAGAGGTGCGATATGAAATGAAATTAAAAGTTGAGGGATGCATTCTGCCAAAATTAAAAATTTAAGATCAAACCGAAAAAGTGAATATCTATAAGGGTTGCAAAGTGCAATTTACCACAAAAAAAACTATACAAAATAACTATGCTAGTTAATATTAAAAACATTACACCACTCTTTCTTAAAACGAGCCTCCTTTTCAAATTTGATTTTTGATTTGGGTGAATCAAGAAAATGGGTGAAACGAGAAGCCACCCTACTGCTGTCTTCATGGCCTTCGGCACCAAAGGCGACGTTTATCCTCTTGCTGTAATCTTTTTAATATATATTTATTTATTTATAATCTTTTATCTTGTTTTCACTTCTTTTTTTCTGCTCTCAACTTGATTATTGTAACATTTTTCTTGTTGGTCATGCAATTTTGTAATTATTGAGTGTGATAATCAGACACCCTTTTGTTTGAATTGATTATTAATATCGTAAAATTTGCGAAAAATTGACTAGTTGAATGTGTAGTTTGTACTAAATATGTGAATTTTATGGAGAACTTGAGGGTTGTTCTGTTTGATTTTTTTAGTTGGTTTCATGGAAAATTTCGGTAGCTAAGATGGTTTGTTAAAATGTTGTTGGTTCGATTCACTAGTCGTTTTTTCGGTTTGTCTATTGCTATGTATCTTCCCGGTGATTTTAAATACTGTATCGTTCTCACATTGACATGTCCATTAAATGTTGGTAAAATGCAGCTCTAATGAGCTACTTTGGTTGGTATTTTGGGTTTGACCTTTGAAAAATAAGACTTGGGATCACTTGCTGGTTTTTGAAATTTGCGCAAGCATTGAGGAATGGTAGGGTTATCTGAAGTATTGACTGCTTCGGTCGATCATCTATTCGTTTATTTTTATGTGAATTTAGCTAAATGTTTTGCTTACAATTTCGTGTTAAGATGGCAGCATCAAGATTTTTTGTTGGCAAGCAAAGTATTTATTTATTTTTCTTGTTTTTTTGCGTGCACTGCATAGCTATGTTGATTATAATGCTATTGAGATTATTTTAGGCTGTTGCTGCAGCTTTTGCTTGCAATCAGGAGCAGTATCAAGTAGCTTTTATAACTCATTCAGCGCATGAGGTTTGTGCACTAATGCTGCGTGCTTTGATTAATATTAGTTTTGAAGCATATGCATATTTCTGTGGGTCTGCGGGCTCTATGCAAAGTATTGAGTAAAACAATTGAAGACCTTTTCAAAGAATGTTGTATCTAATTTGGAAGTACATAAAAAATCTAAAAATTTCTTGTAGATGAATTGTTTGTAGATCTTTTTCTTTGTGTTGGTGTTGATTTGGTAGTTCTTGTAACAGAGCTTAGGCCAGTTTTTGTTAGAAAAAAGAGTTGCTTATATTCCAGTCTCATCACCACCTGCTCTTTCTCCGGTTCAAGACGATAATACTGCAGGTTTGGTTGTGATTTAGCTCAATGATCTAATTTGATGTTTTGTGGAAAGAGCACCCACTAGGTGAAAAGACAATAATGTCGTTTTTTTTTCCAGATATTTTGAAGTCTTTTTCTGTGGAGAAGAGAAAGATTACAAGAGAACATAGGCAAGAGTGTTTTTCTATATTCGAAAGATTATTTGCAGATGGCTTAAGCTTAGAGAATGATGTGATTGTCATAAACTTTTTTGCATTGGTAATGTCTGGTTGAAAACTTTGATGGTTATATTGTCCTTCTACAAATGAAAATTATCTTGAATTTCCATTTAGTGATTGGTAATTATTAAAAGATTTCTCTTTCGCAAATAGACATCATTAAAAGAGAATCCATTGTAAACAAACAAGGTTCGAAGTAGCATCAAATATATATTAATAAGGCCAGTGAAGATGCGAGGAGTGGGAAAAATAAGTTTTTTGACAAAGTATTATTGAGATACCTTTTTATATATCAACCTATATGTACCCATATGATGGCAAGGTCAAAAGAGTAAACTTTGGGAATATGGCAAGATAATAGCACTTGCAGATTCAAAGATTTGCAACAAATGTATCTTGAATAGTTTAGATGTATTTACCAAGATCATTTTTGTTTTTTGCGTATTGAACTACTTGGTTTGAAATTAACACGTGATTCAACATTGCAAATATTCAAGAGAAACAGCTATGATTTTCTTTCTATTGCCAATTAGAGTACTTGGTTTGAATTAACATGTGATTCATTGCTGCTTCTCTCCTATCACCCTAGATCATCTTCATGAAATTTTGTTCATGCAAGAATTATAGTAAGGAGAGTGGATACTATAAGTATTAGGATACAGCAGGGTAGGGAACGACAAAATGTAGATGCTTAAAGATGTTATCTAATTCTCAACTAGCACCTTTTGTGGTTTACATCTGACATGCTAATCATGATTTTTTTTTCTAGTTAATGCACTAGTGTTTTTCTTTTTACTTGTCTTCCTTTTCTAATGGACAGGAAGGCTGGAGCCTTGCAGAACTTTATGATGTCCGCTGTGTTGTTGCTGCGCCTTATGTTGTTCCTTACAGGTAATAAAGGATCTCTGATTCAAGTTGATGAATGTTCTTTTAGTCTGCTTGATTCTTCTTCTTTTTTCAGAGTACTCCTTTCCAGAACAAAACTTCTCAACCTACCTCTTTGTTATGAGTAACCATGGTTAACCAGGAAAAGCAAAATCACAAAAGGTTCATATGAATACCAGTGAGTACGGTGTCATTTACTTTGGTTAGCTGTAGAAAGACCCATGATTATGACAATAGACAGGAACAAATGTCAAGGAGTAAGCCACCCCTATTTAGTTTAAAGCTTTATGCACTCTCTTTTCTGTTTACTTACTGGGGCTTTATAGAAGGAAGGTAAGGTATTAGGGGTTTATGAATAAGTTACAAACTGGACAGCTTTAAATGAATAATTTTATTATAACAATGTGATTCCTGTCAAACTCCCCCATTTTACAACCGACTTCATTGTTTGTGACTTTCTGTCTGGAACTGGGGGCTCAAATGACATTTCACGGGATGTAAGAATTTATTTTCTTAGTGCTATTGTTCTTCTGACAAATATACTATCTCAAAGAGATATGGCCGGCTATATATTCAAATGCTACATGATCGACATATTGATATTTGTATTTGTAACAGCATCTGTATGTTCTTGGCCTTAACTGTAACACTTGCATTTGTATCTGATATTTGGGCATATAATGCAGTGCCCATTCATCATTTGAACGACACTTTCAACACGAACTCCCGCATCTATACAAGTATCTTAAAGAAGCTCCTCCTACCAAGGTAAGTTGTGACTGTCAGTATAATGCCTGTAACAATGTCACTTACAGTGAACTTATTTTGCTCATATATCTTTGTTTGGTTGTTCGAATCTTAAAATGCACACATATCTAAACCAATCTATTCAAATTGTGCATTAGGTTTGCTGGGATGATGTTGTTCATTGGATGTGGCCGCTATTTACAGAAGATTGGGGATCGTGGAGATCTGATGATCTGAATCTGAGTCCCTGGCCTTTTACAGTCTCTTCTTATTCAGCTCTCTCACGGTTTTTGTTAATATGAAATTTCCTTTTACCATGAAGTTACATATGATCTACTAAAACAATGTTCTCAATTGCCTCGCGATACTTCGAAATTGGTATAAGCTGTCAAGTTTTCAGTCTAAAGTAACAGAAAGAATCTTATTAATATTATATCGTGCTGTGTCTGGTATTTTTTCTATAAATTATTGAATAGATTGTGTCTTGTTTAAACCAAAGTTGAGCTTTTGTTTATACCAATAAGTAGGACAACCACTTTGACTAGTTAACTCCTTGAATAAATAAACCCTCTTACATCCAGTGACTGGAAGGCAATCTCACAGATGAGGCATTAGGTGCAGTTAGTTTAGATTTATGCCAGATATAACTTTGTGGTGACTTCAATATGATTTTTGATATTAGACCCGTATATAATTCCAAGTTTATTTGTAAAAATTTAAGTTTTGTTACTTTCCGCTCCATCTACTATCATTATTCTTTGTAGGATCCAGTTACAGGTCTCCCTAAGTGGCATGAAAGGACTTCATCTCCTCTTTTATTGTAAGATTATGTATCTACACAATATAACTCTGAAGTGCAATATATGCCAGTTACATATTAAATTTTTTAGTTTCTGTCACTTATGTTACTGTTGCTTACTTGTTCCCTGTTCCCTAATTTCTAATAAAGTTCGAACTGTATCACTTGGATCTTTAAATTGATTACTTGCGTTAATTTACTATATAGGGTTGAGAAACAAATTTGATTTTTTGACTACAACCCATGTTGCTCTCTTGATTGTAAACATTTTTAATTTTTTTTATAGAAACGTTATTTACAAGTGTAAGGGAGGGCAGTGTAATGAGTTGAACCGATGACCTTTTTCATGGAGGGGGTGCCTTTATCCCTAGGCTAAATTCTA
Source organism: Apium graveolens (assembly GCF_009905375.1). Lineage (NCBI taxonomy): Eukaryota > Viridiplantae > Streptophyta > Magnoliopsida > Apiales > Apiaceae > Apium > Apium graveolens. Next base: position 298,497,338 of record NC_133652.1, read on the forward strand.
GTAGGTACTCAACTTGTACAGAGATTAATTGGCCTGACAATAATTATTGCATGTTTTAATGATTTCAAGGTAAATTCTAGTAGGTACTGAACTTGTACAGAGATTAATTGGCCTGATACAATAGTTATTGTATTTTTTGATGATTTCAAGGTTCGAACAAGAGTACCACCACAATGTAATATACGTGTAGATATATTATATAATAATTGAAATGGTACTCCAATTAATATTTATGTATGTTATTTAATACATTTCAGGGTATTGTTTCTATTATTCAAATAACTTGTTACAGGATATTGGTCTGTTTACCTGTTACAAATATTAAGAAAATCTGTCTTCCATTTCTTACTACCCTTAAATTGCAGGTATGGATTTAGCAAAGAAGTTGTAGAATGCCCTGGTATGCTCCCTTTTCCGCCCGTTTTTATATTTTCCCAAGTAATATTCCCTCCATGTGCATGAATTTCTGAACTGCAAAACATTTTGTACCCAAGGGAATGTCTTGTTCATTATAGAATGCACACTTGCATGTAAAGATGCCTAATCAAAAGAATAAATGTTCATGCTTAATATCTGCGTAAAATATAGTTAAACAGTGTTAGGAGATAGAGCAATTTCCTCTTTAGTAAGTTGGATAAAACCCCTACAATGTGCTGAGTAACAAGACTACAGCGCTTGAAAACTGTTGTGAAAAGGGTTGGTGCTCACAGTACATGAGTTATTATATGTTCCAAAGCGGCCAGTTTCTGTTGAACTGTTTCCTATAACTTTTAACTTCTTTCTTTAATAAACTCATATGCTGTCCAAGAGAAAGATAAAAGTTCCTTTTTAGTGCGTACTTTACAATGTAAGGCACATGCCAAGCTTTTATGTGTTCTATTCTGCTGTTAATATTGGTCAATTATAGGATGATTACTTATGATGCTTGTGTAAATTATCTTTTTGTGCTCATATCTGTAGATTATTGGCCTTCAAAAATTTGTGTTTGTGGCTTTTGGATGCTTCCAAAGGAATGGCAGTATTCATGTGTCCATTGTCAGAAAATCTCAATGCAGCTTTCCTCAGAGAGCTTGAACACAGAGAATTCTTTGTGTTCATCTCACAGTGATCTTCAATCTTTTCTTATGCGTTCAGCATCATCATCACTGGTTTTCGTAAGTTTAAGTTCTGCTGGCAGGTAATTTGTAACTGGTCTTTGATTAGGTTCATTAGTTTTGTGCGCTAATGGTTTTCAGTTCAAGCAGAAGTTTTGTAAATCAAGAAATATCAATATTTGTAAGCAGTAGTAACCTTTTAATTATCACCGGTTATTTACCTAGTATATGAGTATGACAAGACCTCAAAATAATTATAATGTGTTCTTAGAAACTAGAAAGTATTTTAACGTCTGGATTGATCATGGTCACTAGTCATTGTCATATCTGTAAAATAGGCTGATATCTAAAGACCCATTAAGATTATTTCCAATACATACCCTCGTATTGATGATATCCAGTGGTTTCAAACTTTTCTTTTGATTTTTCTGTATTTGAATAAATTTCACTTTGCCATGTGCAGTATGGGATTTTTGAGGAATTCTCGTCAGTTTCTTCATGTTCTTCAAGTAGCTTTAGATATTACAAGTCACAGGTTCATTCTACTCACAGCTGGATGTGAATCTCTGGAAGCTGCAATACAAGTCATTGCTGCTGAAAGTAGGTCGAGTTCACAACAAATAGAATTGAGTAAAGAAGGAACCACTCTTTTTGGTGGCAGATTGTTTTGTTTTTCAGGGTGAGCAATTCCTTCATACATCTGCTCTAGCTTGAAGGAAGCAGAAAACCTTTTGTACTCTCGTAAAATACTTTATGGATCAATATCATAAAGTAGTAAATATATTTGGTACTCCTAATCCTGATAGTTTGACCAATTCCCAATAAGTAGTTTGCAAGATTACTTTTCAGGATAGATGCTTTAAATTATTCCCAACCCGGTTTGGTGATTTTTCTCTTGGAAACATTAACGCATGTACAGTAAATAATAGCCTCCTATGCAGTTTATTTTTAACTAAATTTTTTGGTCTATATTGGCGTTAATATATTGATATTAAAACATTTAACATGGCGAATAAAGTTAAAGCAAATGAAACTGTTTCCACAAATCTATAATTAGTACAATCATATTCAGTATGTAAAGGATTAATGGATCTGTGACTTTACGTGATAAATAAAACTTTTTGGATAAATATTGTGGATATATCTTTTGAACATTTTATTCTATAATCCTGAATCCTAGTCCAACTTCAAGCCTAAACTATTTGGATGTTTTTCTACAATTTCAAATATTCATATACAGAAACTACATGTTGAATGAATTCTGTTTTAATATGTTTCAACTTTGTAACTAGCTAGTTCTATACCATATAGCTGGCTGTTTCGAAAATGTGATGTTGCCATTCATCATGGAGGCAGGTTAGTTTTATCCATTTACTTCCCTTTCTAATCGTTCCACGAATAAAATTCTTTTTTCCCTTTATTACTGGATGGCTAAATGTTTCTCGTTTCACATTCTACCAGTGGATCCACCGCGGCAGCACTACTAGCGGGAATTCCACAGGTGTCTAAACTTTGAGCTTATTTGATAATTTTAGCTAGTGGTTATGGGTTTATGATGGAAGTGACTAAATTAAAAACTAGATGAATGTTCAGAATTTGGAAAACATTAAAAAATTGTAGTTTGTATTTTTTTGTAAATTGTAGGAACAAAGGTACTAGAATTGATAAAACTCCTTTGCATGACAATTTGTGAACCAAGTAGTGTCTTAGTTAGTACTTAAGGTAGCTTTTGTTTAACTCACTTGAGTGGGGTGTCTCTGACTTAATGATGTCCACAGTAAACTGAATTGGATAGTAGAACCTTTTCCAGGTTTAGCTTTTCGGCAAACGTTTCAATTAATGTCCTACTTTACAAAATATGCAAACTATTTTGTTAAAAACTCAAAGTGATAATAGTAATTGAACTTCAGCACAAGTCATTCCACTATAGGTATCTCTTTAGCATTACACTCAAATCATTAATAATTGACCAAGTACAATATTATATGTTACCTTGAAATTCTAAAATTAGCTTCATGTTTCTCATCGTAAACCATAAAATTGTTTCAGTCATAAATTTCTGTTAATCAAGTAATTTTCTCAAAACTCATTCTACTTTATATTTAACACCAACTTTTAACTCATTTAGTCCTTGAATCTGATTTACTATTAATTACTCTGCTCCCTCTAAATCCAGCTTCTCTTATAAAACAATATATTTGTTGCAGATATTGTGTCCATTTCTTTTCGATCAGTTCTATTGGGCAGAAAGGATGTTCTGGCTTGGAGTTTCCCCAGAACCATTGAAGGGATGTGACATGGTTCCGGTTGATGGTAACTATACAAGCATTAAAGAAGCTGCAGAAAAATTAGCAAGGTCCATAAGTTATGCCCTGGCTCCAAAAGTCAGAGCATGTGCTTTGGAGGTTGCTGCAAAATTATCTCTTGAGGTAATGCTTTCTCTTGAAAACTATAAGAAGCGCACTAATTCGTTTTCATATTTGCCCATAAAAGGTGAATGGGTATTGTTTATACTATTATGAAGACAGTTTATTTGTTACAAACAGACAATCAGATATATAGTTTCTGTGGACTGGACACAGATATCCATCTCTGTCTGTGTTACCTTGCCTTCTCTGTATGGCAATGAAGAGTAACAGTTTCTGTTTAGAGTTTTAGACTGCTTCTGGACGCAATATACTTAAGAACTTGCATTAAGTTTTATTAAGGTGATAAGAGAAATTTCTTATTAAGGATTGAATCTCTATTTATTGGTAAATAACAAAGAACTTTGACTTTTGTATAACCAAGTAGGGATAGATCATGTGGGTGTGTGGCTTAAGGATTATATACTGTTGTCCTATGTTCAAGTTTCCAAATACGTCTTTTAATAGTTATATTACAGTTCCTCGCATGATGGTCGGGTATGTTACATTGGATGTCACTGTTATCACGTGTTTGTTCCTGAAGGACCTGAACTATGTGTTGGCTTTAACCCAATATGATTGTATGGTCTTTTGAGTTATCCAAGACTATGCTTTGTACAATAATTATGTTTAGATAAATTTATATGTGGTATGTCTTGATCGTAAAGTTTGGTACTTAGAAACTAACGAAAGTAAGACGTGTATAACAAGTATGGTTGTGGCTAAGTTTGTAATGGCTATATATATAGTCATATTATGTTTGACAGGCATGCATCAGGTGTAGGTGTAATTATCGCTCGAGAGCGATAATTATAGTTTCTGTGGACACAGATATCCATCTTCGACTGTGTTACCTTGCCTTCTCTGTATGGCAATGAAGAGTAACAGTTTCTGTTGAGAGTTTTAGACTGCTTCTGGACGCAATATACATAAGAACTTGCATTAAGTTTTACCAAGTTGATAAGAGAAATTTCTTATTAAGGATTGAATCTCTATTTTATTAGTAAATAACAAAGAACTTTGACTTTTGTATAACCAAGTAGGGATAGATCATTTGGGTGTGTCGCTTAGGATTATATACTGTTGTCATATGTTCAAGTTTCCAAATACGTCTTTTTATAGTTATATTCGGTTTAACCCAATATGATTTTATGGTCTTTTGAGTTATCCAAGACTATGCGTTGTACAATAATTATGTTTAGATAAATTTATATGTGGTATGTCTTGATCGTAAAGTTTGTTACTTAGAAACTAACGAAAGTAAGACTTGTATAACAAGTATGGTTGTGGCTAAGTTTGTAATGGCTATATATATATATATAGTCATATTATGTTTGACAGGCATGCATCAGGTGTAGGAGCGATAATTACAAGTATGGTTGTGGCCAAGTATTCTTAGGCTTAGGGTTAGGTATCCTTGATTGATTGTATCACTAATAATTGTTTTAATTAATAACAATAGTTGGGATATGTTTGTTTTTACGTTAAATTTGGTGTTCTTGTTTTGCGTTTAGTTAGTGATTTAAGGAGTAGAAGTGATATTTGAATAAGACCTGGCCACTATTTGGTAGAACTTGTCAACTAATTGTTTGAATTTGTGTTGGTTGGTTGGAATCTTGTATATGTATTTTCTAACACTCTTCCGGAGAAGATAAAGGGAATCGTTTTATCAAGTAGATGTAGGATAATTATTCCATTAATGATCAAAATAATTAGTTTGACTACACCTTCTTCTATGATAGTGTAATTTCTGTTTCAAGACAGCTTTTTCTGCAACTTCAATATATCTATTGGCTACATTAAATGAATATGTAGCTTTTACCTCAGGGTAACTAAAGACCTCGATAAGATGTTGTATCTGTTTATTTATTCATATTAATATATATCTTTTTCAGAATTGACTTGAAACACATTATTCTCTTCTAAAAGGGTGAAAAATCAGAAAACATATATTTGAATTGAAGTGCAGTCCCTTATAGTCGGTTTGCTTTTATCATTAGCCATGGCAACATTTTTAAAAATTGGATTGACTTAGTGTATTGGTCTATTCTCCTCCCCGATGATGGATTATGTTGTTTTCCCTCTTTTTATTGCTTATGTACGAAGACATAGCCAAGCTCATGCTGCATATGATATATTTTCAATTTTCAGGACGGACTATCAGAAGCTGTAAGGATTTTAAAGGAAGAACTGACTAAATAGTTTCTTCACTTTTCAGACATGGTATGGATAATCTGACAGGCGGGTTAGTTAAGATTTTACAACTATTGCTCATTTGCTCCTCTATATGAAATTATATGTTCATTTTGATCACTGTAATAGAAATTAAATCATTGCTAAACAAGTTGTTACATAATAATCCATGTATCGACTTGTGACAAATACATTTTGGCAGGGATCTATGGTAAAGCTGTGGAAAATAACGGAATATAATAGATTGATATCTCTTTAACATGCCTAGGAGCGGATGTTGCGCCTCTCCTGGCACAGTAGTAGAGCCACCGACCTTGCCCTATGTCTTCCTGGCAGATTTTGCACCTATAAGAAGAATCAATGCCATTGTGTTACAGGCATCACACTCGAATGTGGTACGTTTCTCCACCAAGCGTAGTGGCTGGTGTTGGTGACTCCAATGTTGAACTGTTGTTTCCTTTCGAGGTGTAAAAGCACATCGATGCAGAGCTCCAAAGGACGATGGAGTCTCCCTGTTTTTTGTTCTGTTCTCAAATTTATGAACTTATGAAGTCTCGTTTCAGGGGACCAATTCGTTAACATACAGCCAAGCCATTTTATATTAACATAATGATACCGCCCTTGTTGGGGTGCGCACCGGGTAAATCTCACGGATTATGGATTTATGCACGCATCACACGCGTATCAAGATAAATCGCACTTCAGAAATAGACTCTAATTTGTTTTATTTTTAGTGTCAACGATTAAGAATTAGTTACAAAAAAATTATAATATCAAATGAGCCGAGGTATTTTAACTGATGTTATTTATATGAATACAGGGAATTATCCAATTAAAACTCCACACATTTTGTGCAAAATTTTGTATCCAATTTTATGACTAGTAGTTTCCAATAAAAAATATGCTCGTAGGATGTTGCATAAATTGAAATATTTAATTAAGATTAGACCTGGCAAAATAGGTCTATTCGAAGAACCGAACCGACATATGAATCATATAATTTGATAATTCTCCGAGAACAAAAATTAACCGATACGAAAATTATCTGAACCGAACCGAAATCCGAATCATATAATTTGATAATTCTCCGAGAACAAAAAAAACTGATACAAAAATTATCTGAACTGAAAATTTAACCAAAAATGATTGGAAATACTAGATTTGATTATAAATTGGAACCGAACAAAATCGAATTATATATTATCCCAACTGAATATGATCCTTAAATAAGTAAAATTCATACTTGACATGAGTTTATGTTTATGATAATATAATTTTTTAATCATAATATTTTGTAAAATTACATTATATTATATTAAAAGTACTACCTTTAATAAAAAGATATTTATTTTAGTCTCACAAATCGAAAAATGAATAAGTTAAGATCCGAAAATATCCAAACTGAATTTTAACCAAATTTTTTCGACTTTTATCCGTTTTTAATTTGAATTTGATCCGGACTAAATTAAATCCGATCCAATCCAAATATTTTTCAGTTTTTATGATCTAAAAGTGAAACCGATCCGAAATTGATCCGATCCGAATTCAATCTGATTATTCGATTTGGCAGGTCTAATTAAGAAGATGTTTAAATAAATCGAATCTGGTTCGAAAAAGGATTGCTGCCACTGCAACTTAATTACAGTATTATTTAGCCTGCAAACTGTATAGGAATTATTTTGCAATACCATCTATTTGGTCATTAATTGTAATAATAAAGATTCACTTCAGGTCCCACTTAGTTTAAACACAGGTACCAAATATTTTAACAGCATATTGTTGACTAAAATGCATACTTATCAGTTATCAGGTGCTGCGGGCAGAACAAATGTGTTGTGTTTATAATAATTATTTACCAGAACATGATTCTATTGTCCATGTGCATAAGTTATAAATTTTGAATTGAACCGTAAAGAAATAAATAATCAGGTGATTTAAACATGTTGGAAATAAATCCAAGAAACCTACAGCAGGTAGGGTGCACAAACGTCAAAACCTGGACCGGACCGGACCGGATCGAAGATCGGAATTTTTCAAAATTAAGGATCGAGGACCGGACCGGAAAAACCCGGTTTGAACTGGTTTAATTAATATTTATATATAAAAAAATTATTATATAATTTTAATTTAATTTTTTTTTAAATTTATAAACATTAAAAAGTTTGTTACTTGGTACGTCAACAAAAAATTAAAAGTAAGTATATATTTTATTATTTTAAAAGTAAATATTAATTTTTAAGTGTATGAACATCAATGTTTTATCACATTAAGTACGAAATTTAGTAATTTAAATGTATAGTATCGATCTATTTTACTATATTAATTTATTCACCATTAATTTGGATCAATAAAATATGATATGGGTGAATATTCAATATTTATATATGATCTTATAAGAAATACAGTAAAGATAAAATAATTATATATATGAATTCAGGTCCATTCAGGTTTGGACCGGGTTTTTTCAGATCTTGGATTTGACCGGACCGGACCGAAGACCGGAATTTTTCAATTATAAGGATCGGAGATCGAACCGGGTATGTTCGGTCCGGTCCGGATCTTGGACCAGTAGATCCAATCCGGTCCGGGTTACAGGTCCAGACCGGAATTCTGTGCAGCCCTGAGTACAGGGCCTTCTGGCTAATCCCATTATTAATTCTTAGTTGGATCCAGGAACGTAGTTCAAATTTGTTTAGGAATTTACAAATATACTCCAATATTATGTGTTTTATGTTGACTAATATGTGGTTAAATTGATCAAGTTTTGACCGATAATTACGATAATTTTATGTATTATCTTTAAAAAATTATACATTTGAAAGAGAATTAGATGTATTTTCTAATAATACTAGTTTTTTAAAAATTATTTAATTATATATTATGCGTAATTTATAGTCAAAATTTAAATAATTTAACTGTTGACTAATCAAAATAAGACACATAATATGAGACGACGGAAGGAGCAGCAGTAAGTAACTGAGCAAAATAAATTAGGAAGAAAAGAAAAGGAACTAAAACAAATACAGTATAGAACTCCGACCACGCCTCCTGATTCTCTCAAAAACAATTGCAACTCTATGACTCTCGTCTCTCGGACGTTGTCTCTTTCCTCAACAAATTTTAAAAATTGAAAGTCCATGCCTTTCTTCAAGCATCCTTTTGAAAGGATGTATGCATCCTCTGGACAAATCCCAATACTCAGTGTCTAGATTTATGGACTAGAAATTTGAAAGCATGGGAATCGGATGAAGTCTGCAGGCTGAAGGAGATAATGTTAGAAAATGGAAATTTGAGAACACATGTAATATGTCTTCTTGATGTAATTTCCGGTTACTAATAAGTGGAGGTTATTTGTGCATTCGTGTTTGTTTCGTTACTTGGTTGAATTTGCATGGTCTTATTAATTTGTTATATATAATTGTGTCATTGTTGCCCGTAGTATTAGTTCTATTTAGGATTATATCTAACAATTTTGAAGAGATTATCTGTGTTATATATTAATTAGCAAGATGGTTAACGAAACTGAAGTTCCTAAGACTGTTGAGACTGGTTCTGGTTCTGGTGGTACTGCATCCATTGATTGGACCACATACCGTTTTCCCCAGTCGATTGATTTATCAGGTATGCCTGATAAATTCGGTGGTGGAGTTTCTTTTTCTCGTTGGCAGAAAAAGATGAAGCTCTGATTAACGGTTAATGGTCTATGCCAGTGGTACAGTATGATCCTCCGGTGTTGGATCAAGAGAAGGTTGAATCTATTAAGACTTATATTTTATGGCCATTTTGGCAGCCTTGGAGAACACCTTATTCGATATTTATTCATCAGATGCCTATATTGCTAAAGTCTTATGGGATAAGCTGGACCAAACCCATAATACTGATTTTCAAGGTCTTGAGAAGTATTTTGTGGCTAAGTTTCTTGATTTCAAGTTGGTGGATTGGAAAACCAAGACTAAACAGGTTCATGAGTTTGAGATGTTGGTTCATGCTTTGGGTGAGTCAAATATAGTCTTGCCTGAGAAGTTTTGAGTGATGTCTGTGATTGAAAAGCTCCCTAAGTCTTGGGAAGAGTTTGCTCTTTCCCTGAAAAGACAGAAAGGAGAGATCACATGGACTAACTTGATGTTGGACATCTCTGTACAGGAGCAGTATAAGTCCAAACAGGGACATGTGTTGCCTATGGAACATGGGAGTTCGAAGGTGAATGCAGTGATTGTAGGATAGAAAAAAAGGTAGTCACTAAGAAGACTAACACTAAACCTGACAAGAACAAGTCTAAGAAACCAAAGGCGAACAAACCATGTTGGTCTTGTGGACAGGTTGGTCATTAGAGTAAGGACTGTCCTAGTAAGAAAGCTAAGAAAGCTGGAGTGGTAGCTCAAGCAAATACTGTGCTTGGACTTGGAACCACGAGTGGGCCAGTAGCTAACATGGTCATTGGTGAGGTTGTTGCCTCTCGAACCGATGACGGGTATGTTACTTACAACCCTATACTACTTTCCACTCATCTGTCACATGAGTGGTTGATTGATACTGGAGCTAATGTACATATTTGTGCTGATATTAGCTTGTTTGTATCTTATAAACAGAGTCATGGAGTGACAGTGATGATGGGGAATGTTAGTGCTGCACAAGTGCTGGGAATAGGAAACGTGGACCTGAAGTTTGCTTCTGGGCGGATTCTATCTCTCACTAGAGTGCATCATATTCCCTCTATTCGTAGAAATATTATAAGTGGAAGTTGTTTAGTTAAAAAAGGCTTTCAACTTTCTTTGAAGTGTAATAAAGTAGTTATTACTCATATTTGTACATTCTTTGGCAAGGGCTACTTGTTTGATGGTTTGTTTTTAATAAATGTTGAACCCGTTTTGGGTGGTTTTATTAATGATAGTGTTGCACCTTCTGTTAATTGTGTAGAATCATCTGATTTGTGGCACTTACGACTTGGTCATTTAAATTTTGGTGCTCTAAAGAATATGATAAATTTAGAGTTGATTTCAAAGTACGCCATTGATAAGAAATCTAAGTGTCAAGTATGTGTAACTGCTAAACAAACAAGGAAACCTTTTCATAATGTTGTTAGGGATTCAGACTTGTTAGATTTAGTGCACTCAGACATATGTGAATATGGTGGTGTGTTGACTAAGGATCACTGTAGATATTTCATTACCTTTATAGATGATTGTAGTAGATATTGTTATGTTTATTTGCTTAAACATAAGGATAAAGCACTAGATAAATTTCATTATGAATAAAATTGAAGCTGAAACACAAACTGGAAAAGTACTTAAACGTTTGAGGTCTGATAGAGGTGATGAGTATACGAGTACCTTGTTTAATGAATTTTGCGCAAGCAATGGTATAGTTCGTGAGGTTACTTTACCATACACACCTGGCTCTAATGGGGTGGCAGAACGAAAGAAGAGAACTTTTAAAGACATGATTAACAGTATGCTAATTAATTCTGGGTTGCTTAAGTACATGTGGGGAGAGGCTTCTGAATACGGCTTGCCATATTCTGAATAGAGTCCCTCTGAAATATATGGACAAGACACCATATGAATTATGGAGAAAGCGTAGGACAAGTTTGAGTTATCTTCGTGTGTGGGGGTGCCTTGCTAAGGTGCTTGTCCCTAAACACAAGAGAAAGAAACTGGGTCCAAAAACTATTGATTGTATCTTTCTGGGCTATCTTGAAACCACAACTTCTATGAGTTTTTTAGTATTAAAATCTGACATATATGGTATTATGGCGAATACGATAGTTGAGTTTCGTGATGCAACTTTCTTTGAGGAAGTATTCCCTATGAAGACTGGTATACCTTTGGGTAGTTTTGAGGATGATCCCACTCACACATCGAGTTCTATTCCTGATCATGTGGAAAATATGACAAATGTGGGGGTGGATCCTGGTAGTAGCTCTACTCCTAATGAAATAGAGGAGCCTAGAAGGAGTAAGCGTGCAAAGGTAGTCAAGGACTTTGGAAGTGACTTTATCACTTATAATGTCGAGGATGAGCCTTTAACTTTCCGTCAAGCCATGGATTCTTCGGAGTCAAGGCATTGGAAAGACGCTGTGAAGAGTGAAATTGACTCAATTGTTTCTAACGGAACATGGGAGTTAATGGATCTCCCTCATGGGTGTTCTACTATTGGATGTAAATGGATCTTCAAGAGGAAGCTAAAACCTGATGGCTCAATAGATAAGTACAAGGCTAGGCTAGTTGTTATGGGCTTTAGGCAAAGGTAAGGCATTGATTATTTTGATACATATTCTCCAGTTGTCCTGAATGACAATAATCATAATGCTTATTGCATTGGCTTCTGTACATGGTCTTATCATCCATCAAATGGATGTAAAGACAATTTTTCTTCATAGTGACCTTGAAGAAGAGATTTATATGGATCAGCCTGAGGGATTTGTTGGTAATGAGGGGAAAGTATGTAGACTAGTCAAGTCCATCTATGGCCTTAAACAAGCACCTATAGACTGACATAAAAAGTTTGATGAAGCTATTTTAGACTTCGAGTTTTTAGTTAATGAAAGTGACAAGTGTGTCTACTATAAGGTTAGAGGTAATGATTGTGTGATCGTGTGCTTGTATGTAGATGATATCTTGTTGTTTGGAACCAATATTGAGATTATTAACGAGATAAAGAATTTCTTGAAGAGGCACTTTGAGATGAAGGATATGGGTGAGGCTAGTATGATTCTAAGGATCAAGTTGACTCAGTCGACTGATGAAATAACTTTGACACAGTCTCATTATATAGAGAAATATATACTTGAGAAGTACGGTTATTCAAATTGTAAAATCGGTAGTAAACCATATGATTCAAAAGTTTCCTTAGTCAAGAATAGTTCAGGAGTTCCTGTGTCTCAGTTAAGGTATTCTCAGATTATTGGGAATTTGCAATATCTTGCTAATGTGACTAGGCCAGATATTTCTTATTATGTATCTAAGTTGGCTAGATATACAAGGTATCCAAACAAGACTCATTGGGAGGCACTGGATAGAGTTCTTAGATATCTGAAGGGAACTATTTCCCTTGGCTTGCATTACCGGAGATTTCCGGGGGTACTCGAGGGTTACAGTGATGCAAGTTGGATAGCTAAGAAATCTGTTTCCAATGGAGTAACTGGATATGTGTTTACCCTTGCGGATGGAGCAGTGTCCTGGAAGTCTTCTAGACAGACTTTGATTACTCGGTCTACTTTTGAGGCTGAGTTGTGTGCACTTGATGCCACAGGGACGGATGCTGAATGGTTATATAGACTCATGAGTATGTTACCTGTAGTAAGCAAGCTATTTCCTGCCATTTCATGTTCATTGTGATAGCCGTACAACTATCGCCAAAGTCAGAAGTGTAAAATACAATGCTAAAACAAAGAGACACATCCAAGTTAGACTAAAGTCTATAAGGGGTCTTGTGTCTGATAGGATTATTGCTATACAGTTCATAGGAACTCAGGATAATATAGCTGATCCGCTGACTAAAGGGATTGAGCATGTTGTAGTCCTTAAGTCGAGGTTGGGGATGGGACTGATAACCCATCATAATTCATCAACAGCAGGAACCCAATACACCTGAGAGGAAGATCCTTCGAAGTGTATTCAATGTGGTAATAACAAGTTATAAGGATGAATTGGTAGTACCTCTACCATATACATTTAGATACTTGTTTGGTGAGACTGCGTAGCTGTATGAACAGTTACATGATAACTCAACACGATAAGAACACTAGAACATGACAGGTTAATAATACTACGTTTACACAAGAAATCAGGAAGAATGAATACAAGGCAAATACAAAGAATCAGAAGATTAGAAGAAAGCCTGAAGTCTGTCAACAAGTCACTGAAAGAAGTTCATTAATATGATCATGCCTCAGTGAAGAATAAAGGTTAAAGACTTTCAGGTTTCAGAAATGTTGAAGATTCAGTGTATAGTGCTACCTGAAGATTTCAGTGTATTGGCATTGATTGAAGATAGACAGTGTTCAAAGCATAGGAATCTGAAGAATTGAAGATATGGTATAAAGCGAGGTTAAAGAAGACAGCTGCAGTCTTGAAGTTATACTCATTGACAAGAGCTCATTTATATGTTCAAGCGTCGGTGAAGAACAGTGAATGAAGTGCTCAAGATTGTAGTAGCAATGAAGATGTTGTTTAAAGTACCAGAAAGGATTCCAGTGAAAGTACAGTTGTTTGTTGACGGTCAGTGTTAGAAGCAATGGATATTCAACCAATCTGTATCAACTCAGAAATACAAGACAAATTGAATTAGGTTCTCTCAATGCTAGTTGTTTATGAAGCAGACCAGTGCACCACACATCAGTATACAAGAATGGATTTTAATTCAGTTACAGAAGGAAATGTTGATACAATGAAGAATGGGTTGACAAAAGCAAGAATATTCTAAGTCATGACAGTCCTCTCACTGGTCGCCATAGAAGTGTACAAAGATTATGGTCGCCACAGAACTAGTCGCCAAAGAGAATTTCTCTAAGGCACCACAGTGGTCGGCATAGAGAGTCTCTAGGGCACCAGTGGTCGCCATAGACTCTAATCGCCACAGAAGAAACCTCTGTAACTACCTGGTCGCCATAGAGCCTTAGCTGATCTTCACATAACTTCAAGTGAATCACTTGGTCACCATAGAGGTTCTCTTGGTCGCCATAGAAGTTCCCTTGATCGCCATAGAAGATCCCCTAGTCGCCATAGAACATATGCAGTCGCCATAGAGCTCTACAGAGACACTAGTCGCCATAGAAGCTTGCTCAGGTCATCATAGAAGAGTTGTGTATTCATTGATTTTATACAGCAGCAATTCAAGGATATTTGTGGACACAAAGCTGCCACATGTCCAAATGAATTGAAAGTCTACACAGAGAAGCAAAATATATAACAATCAATACTTATTATTTTTATTAGTTTTGTTCATCTTCTCTCTCACGAGAGGTGATGAAAACAAGAAACAAAGAGAATACAGAGAAGCTCAGTACATTGATATTCGTTTAACTTCTCATCGGAGAAACGTTATAATGCCCGATTTAACTCTTGTATATTCATAGTGGCATTATAATCGTTATTCGGTAATTAAATTCTAGTACAAACAAAAGCTAGATCATTGTATAGGATTTGATTTGTAAATCTTTGTAGAAGCTAGGAACTTTGTTGTTCTTAGATTGTAGCCGGTTAATTTATTTATCGGAGTGTAGCAACACCCCTCGAGGATTTATATACGAATATATATTTCCCCGAATATCTTCTGTTCCTTATTTTTATCGTTTCAAACACTATTCCTCTCAAGAACACGAAACCACTAACCGAGCACTAAATCTATATCCGCTAAAGATTTAAAAGAATTTTTAATTTAGTGATTATCGTATTCAACCCCCCCCCTTCTACGATAATTCGGGACCTAACAATTGGTATCAAAGCTGACTGATTGATACACAAATCAGGATCTTTAAAAATAATTTATTTTATTAATTTTTCATTTACATAAATTTATTTGGTAAATTTGATTTAGAAAATTTATTTTATAAATTTAATATTAATAAGTTTATTATGAACTTAATTTAAATAAATTTATTTTATAAATTTAACTAAATTAATTTACTATTTAAATTTTAGTAAATAAAAGTTTTTAATTTAAATTTATTTTCATTTTTGGATTTAGTAGATGCCAATTTGTTGGTTATTATGCGAGGCTTGATTAGCTGACATTTTGGTATTGAAAATGAATGGAAACACAGGCTGTCAAATTGATTCATTTTCCTTTGGCAATTTTAGCTGCCATTTCTAAGGCGTACAAATGAACCTGCCAAATCAAACAAAAGAGATTTTGGCAGCTCTGTTGTTAAAATAGTACAGTGAAGGTCACTCAGTGCATCTCACAAGCAGGAGGTCGCAATACAAAAAATTGTTTTAAGTACTTACTGTCGGCTGTATCTGATCGCCATAGAGGTTAGTACACTGTAGTCGCCACACACGAAGTTATATAAAATTTTCTAACGCATAAGTAGCGACCTACAGTGAAGCAGTAGTCGCCACAGAACAAAGCAGATACGAGGTCGCCATACCGAATTGTCTATTGTCCCTAGTCGCCACAGAAAAATTCTGTAACCCTTAATTATTATTTCTGATTTATTTATTTTTCCATATAATTTAAATTCTTAAATTTAAATTTCTCTTAGATAATAATTTATGTTTTATTTAATTTTTAAGAAAATTCAAAATTCTTGAAAATTAGATTTTACGTAAATATTTATTTTTGATTAATTTATTTTCTAAGAAAATTAAAAATACTGGAAACTTAATTTCTCTTAAATATTAAATTAAGGATACTCACAGGATTGGTAGACTCATGATTCCTCTGGGTTTTTGAAGTGGATTTTAATCTTTCGAAAGAAAACGAAGATCATGTGCTATTCAGACGGAAAATTCCCGAACACGGAAATTATAGATAATGGTTTTCTTACTCCGGTGGAACTGATTTCACGACCTACAGATGAAAATTGTGGATCTTCCTCAAAGGCTTACTCCATAGGATACCATTGGGTTTTCAGACGCAGGAAATGAATGAAATTTCTACGGGAATCACAGAGATCAAAATGGCAGGAATGTAGGAGGTCAGAGAGAATAGTGGGGACTAAATAAACATCTCAGTTATATACAGTATAGTTAGAACCTCAGGATAAAATGTAAGAGTTACTGATAGCTGAGTCAAAGGAAGCTCAGGTAGAAGTACTTGAGGGATTGGACGTCAGGGCAGTGTTTCACGTGTCAGGGAAGTTTAGCCGCATCAGATTCACAAGTAGTACATAAGCTATATCCAAGGATCAAGCCTATCTATTCTGAAGCAGAGATTCTTACATATTCAGTTCAAGAGGTGGTTACAGACTGAGGTTGGGTCATAAACAAGATTTGATAGCTACAGGTTTGACAAGCAATATGTGTCAAGTAACTATCAGGGGTTTTTGCTACAACAGAACAAGAAGCTTGACAAACAAGGATGAGTAGGGATTCACTTGAAGAGTTGAGACAAAGGTGGAATGTTTTCTTAGGGAAGCAGCCAGTCAAAACTTATAGTGCACGGGAAAGAGTTGGGATGGATCAGATGATGGGGATAATGAATCTCTTGCTTTCACAGCAATCTCTGAAGATGGTCCAACTCACATATCTCATGTTTCAATTTCTTGAACCACTGCAATATTTTGCTCTCAATATTCAATGAATGTTAAGATCTTAGTGTTTAAATATTTAACACTCTCACAAGCATGATAGCATCACACATAGATAATGCTGAACTAGTTCGCTAGATTATTTTTCTGGTAACTAGGATTGATTCTTAACTTGTGCATGTTACTTTAGATGATCTTAAATATGTGATTGAATATTTGTTGAACATGATTAATTGCTTTAGTGAGATATATGTTTTCCAGCATATAAGACCTTTGTTTATGCTTATCTCCTGCATCCTATTACAATGTGATTTATTCATTTGATCTGAATTATTTGTTAAAATGTATTAATTTATAATTGGATTGAGATAGCTAGATGAGATTTATCAACATGATTGGACTAGATAGAATTAGTGATTTATTTGTTAATTATGTTTGTTCCATATTATGCCTATATTTCTTAATCCTTATGTGTCATATTTCTGAATGAATGCCATGTATTCCTATTTCAATGCTTGCTTATTTTTATGCCATGAATACATCTCTTAGTACTTGCATTAATTGTAGAAAGCATGTTTAGGATTTCAATAGGGAAAAGACTGTTAGTCCTCCTTGTGTAAGGTTGGAACCATTTTCCCCTACCCTAGAGAGAAATCTGTCAAGGGTATTAAACTGGAGAAAATGGTTAGTCTAAGATAAGAATTAACATGATAAGGTTACAGTTTTGTTATCTCTATTTATAGTAAAATCTCTAATCCATCTGGACCCAAACTGATAAGTTGGGTACCTAGAACTGTTAATCCATTTTTGAGTGCAGGACATAACAGGTTAATTGATTCATATGTATTATTGGTATTTGATACTCAAGGCATATGATCAATGAAAGAGCCTCACAATCAAATGTGATCAACAAAAGCTATTCCGTCAATAATCTTTGGAGATGACAGTAAAGGTTTTTATTACGGGAAAAGCTATGCAGAAAAGGGATGTCATCATGGACTCAACAATTGCTATCATTGATAACAAATAATTATTGGAGTCATTGATAACATTTGAAGCATCTTTCTTGCTGGAGAATCAAGGCACAAATCCTCTTATCAGACAGTTCTGCATCAAAGGACAAAATGTCAATTCAAAGAAGGATTAGTGTCTCATCTGAAGCAGGAAGGTTGAGAAGCTTGCTCTTCTTATAGTAAGGAAAGGAAATGCTCGTGGCTAGACTGGAAACTCTATAAAGGTGAAGTCAATGGTTTCTACTGTAAAGCTTCATATGACAGAAGTTTAGCTATGGCATTAAAAGCTCTCACTCTTGAACATCAACTCAAGGAACTCTTTTATGAAATGGGGTTAGTGAGAGGACTGCCTCATCAGGTATTCAGAAAGATGTTAAATGTGAGGCATGTCAGGAAGAGAAGTCAAAGACAACATCACATCAAAGTAAAGATATACCGTAGTGATGATTGATGACTACTTTTAACACAAAGTTGTTGTCTGTGCGTTCTCAAGACAAGACATCACAGATGGTGATTGATCACATCAAAGAAGATCAAGCTGGAAGCAACTGTAAAAGAAATGATCTTGTGGTCAGATAATGGGACTGAATTCAAGAAGCAGATTCTGATTAATATCTGTAACATCAAGAACATTCTAAGATAAATTCAGTACTGGGAGCTCCGTGTTAGAATGCAGTGGTACAAAGGAAGAACTGGAACTTGATTAAAGCTAAAAGGGACATATCAAGCTAATCAAGAGTTTCTATATACCAAAGGGCTGGAGCAGTCAAAATAGTTTGCAACAAGTAAGATCAAGCCTTAATCAAGGTGTATACATGGAGACCACTAATGAGTCAATGGCCAACAGAAGCAAACATTGGATAACCTAAAAGTGTTTGGAGAGAATATTATACAGAAACAAATAATTAAATGTTTTCAGTTGTTTGGAAATCTTGGCATTTGCAGCTAAGACTAGTTAGGATATTTTCCATGGCTACTCAGTAGAGTATACAACCTACAGGGCATTTTTGGTTGATCAACAGAAGGTGATTGAAAGTCTAAATGTATAGTTCAACAACTCCATGCTCTAAGCTGTTACAGGAGAAACTAATGGTATTGATGATTCATATCCAAGCAGTGGAATGGCAGTGTATAATAAAACTCATTATTTCAATGAAGCCAGTCAGCAAGGGTAAGGATTTTCAGGAAATCCCAGCAACAGCTTAGGGGGAGAAATAGAAGGATCAACTAGTCAGAAACAACACAACATTGAAAATTCAGAGGACACAACAAGAACATATCAGCTGAGATAAAGGGTTTGATGTCAAGTCTATTCCCAAAGTCTAGTTCTTAAGTGATCCAGATGGTGGAGTAATGATTAGCAGGGCTACTGAATGCGAATGATTATTTCTCTAGTTTTCTATCTGAAAAAGAAACTGAGAAAGTTACAGAAGCTCTGATAGATCCGGATTGATTGGGTAATTGCAAAGCAAGATGAACTCAATCAGTCAGCAAACAGATTGAAGGGAAGCTGGTATCCAAACCAAATGACAATATTGTAATTGGTACAAGGATAACCAGAAGTCAAGCTGAATGATAATGGCATTGTTACGAGGGACAAGGCCAAACTGGATGCTAGGTTATTATCAGAAAGCAGTATCTAGCAGAAAGCACCAGTGACGAGACTTGAGGATATTACGACATATTAGGCACCTGATGCACATTACACTTAGAATTGGACTCTAGTAGATGTGTACAAGTGCACTCCTGGTTGGTGAGTCAAAAAAGGAAGTCAATGTAAAATAGTTCATGGACTCCGCAGTAGCAGATCAATTGAACTCTGTATATCTCTTCTTTACAAGCTCACTTCAGGTTGGTATGAATTAGTGTACTACTCAAGCAATCGTCAATGACATGGTATGGCACTCTAACTGAAGTTATAATTTAATGTGAACTAGTAGAGTCGTCATATTAATATCTCTCTTATCACTAGGCACAAATATATTGTTTTATATGTGCAGTGATATAATGATAATGTTATATATTGGTCTGTATTTATATATTTTTTTTCTAAAGACTTGTGCAAGATTATTTTCTAAGTTATTGCAGAGTAGGTATGGAGGAGCATGTTGGAAAGATTACAATTCTTTTTGGAATTACTTTAAGCAAGCCATTAGAATAATTCTTTTAGGAGCTCAAGAAAGCCAAAAGAATAATTCTTTTAGGAGCACAAGTAAACCAAAAGAATGATGACAATATAAGTAAGTTAAGGATCTTTTGAAGATGCAAAATTTGGAAGATTCTGAACATGCCAAGAGTACTTACCAACAGAAACCACTAAAGCTTGATCAGTGCAACTCAGGTATAATGACAAGCTATAGAGGTATGACGAGCTCACTCTTTTACTCAAATGTTAATAGACAATATGTAATGTTCTCAAGATGTCAATGTGCAAGGTTCCAAGTGGATCCTAGAGAATCCAATCGTATAGCTATTAACAAGATTATCAGATATCTTAAGGGGCTACCAACTCTTGGAGTAAAGTACCCTAAAGATATTGTGCTTAACATGTTTAGATATATAGATATAGATTGCGCAGGTTGTAAGAAAGACAAGAGAAGCATCTCTGAAGCTGTCAACTTAAGTGACATGAGAAGCATTTCTGAAGCTGTCAACCTAAGTGACAGGAAAAGCATCTCAAGAAGATGTCAACTTCGTGAAAGAAGATTAATTTCTTGTTATAATAAGAAACAAACTCAAATCCAACAACTCTGTGAACACTCTATGATAAGGCACCTTCACACCAGGTATCATTACTTTAGAGAGCATGTCTTTTAGTCAAAGAATTACTTGCAGAAACACTTATTAAATCACTTATTAAAATTAATCTTTCAAGACTGGTTTGTAAGTGTGGGATATCATTCATTTCATACTAGTTGGAAATCCCATCTGTAAGAAATTCTTAATATAAGTTCACAAGTATTAAATCTTCAATATTTAAAGGACTTATGAATTTATCAGTAATCCAGTACCTCATACTTAGTGCTAATATCTTGATTATCATGACTACAATGTCATATACATTTGTGGTAGTTAAGTATTATAGCATTAAGTTTGACCTTTATTTTAATTGATTTAAATTATGACTGTAGACATATCCATTTCATATCATTCTCATAATTTAAATCATATTAAAATAACATGCAGCATAGTTATTTGTATCATGTATGGATAATTGTGATACTTTTGGTATTAGTGATATTATTTAGAATTTTTATTCTAAGTAATCAACGCTTATTTCTAAAATCACTAATATTAAAAGTTGAAGTATTTTTAAGTGATGTGTATAAAACACTCAATATTTTATATGCTTCAAAAGTATTTCTAAAATTACTAATTATCCAGAAAGTGATTACCATGTATATAAGTCATATATCCTATTGGTGATTATTCAAGGATAATTATAAAAATATTTAAGTGCTAATATCTACCTCATAGATATTTAGTATTTATTTATTTAATATTTATTTTGGGTAGTTTGGATTATGGAAATTGAAGCAATTCAATGATGTTATTTGCTCCATAATTCAAACTAACTTAAAATAAATAAGTAGCATGATTGATTATAACTAAATTTGTCAATAATTGATATCTAGTATATTGATTGTAACTTGTGTGTTATAAGTTAATTATGAGATTTTGGTTTTGGTGAATATAGCAGTGTTTTCATCTCAAGAATTCACTGAAATCAGAATATGATTGTAGCATGATTAGTTGTATGCTAATTCTTGACTTATGTTAGTCAATGATACTTAGTTAAGAGTTTAACTATGAACTAATTGTGAAGTATTGGTATTTATGACATTACTTAGAACTCCTCTAAGTAATCAATACTTATCCTCAGTCACTTATACTAATATAGAAAGTGTGGAAATTTTCTTAAGTACAAATATTGTTAAAATGTTTGATTGCTTTATTATAAGTAATCCATATGTTGTCAAGTGAGAATAATTTTTATACTTATTTGCAAATTCCTAAACACTTTGATAAGAGATGCAATACTCAATGAATCAAAGTATATGGGACTTAGAATATTTTTCTAAGATTGCAAACAAGTCAATGTTGGTTAATGTTGCTTCATTTATCGAACCAATATTGTTTGAGATACTACAGTTGTTAGGAGTTAACAATTGTATAGAATATGATATTGAATGCTAATATCTAGTTGATAGATAATTGGTATTTAATTCATTGATATCTTACTCTAATATATTTGAATTATGATGTTCGACAACTCCATGTCAAATCAGTTTCATGATTTAACTTATATTAAAGTAGGATGCAACATAATTATTGGTATCTAAAGTACTTGACAAGTATCAGTCAATGATATATTGTTAATATTTTGTTGCAGATAATTGTGAGATTTTAAATTCTAGTGGATTTATATGAGTTGCTATATCTGACAGATTCACTACAATTTGAAAATTCGCAGCATAGTCAATCTTTGTAAGATTATTTATCAATACACAGTGTTGTTGATTATAATTTTATTAAGATAGATTATGGAGCTTTTGACATGAATGAGAATTTCTTAGACTTTACCCTAAGTGATCAATGCTTTTATAAAAACTCATTCATATTAAAAGACAAAATCTTTCTTTCTCTTCTTAATACTTCTAGGTCATTAGTCTGTGTCTTTTTCACATTAAAAGACATAATTATTTATCTCTTTATGAATAAAAACAGACTCGTGCACTCGAACAGTTTTTGAAGAAAATCAAACTTCTTTCTACAGTGGTGATTGCTTATTTCATTAAAATCCTGTGAAGTCGCTATTGTACATCATTTCTCTCAAAAGATTAAATATACAATTTTCATTCATTATAGATCTTAAGTGCATTTTATCTCTATATTTCCATATGTTCTGTGATACAGGTTCAGCCTCCAATGGCCTTCTTTCATTTGATAGTCATGAGGTTAAAAACTCACAACTTCTATCCCTGGCTGTAAAGACAAACAGAAAAACGGAACGAACCAACACTCTCTTACCCCTAAAATGAAATATGAATGAGCGTGAGGGAGAAAGTGCCTTAGTGCACCACATAAGGAAGGTTCTGAAGTCAACCCAGCAGCTTTGTCTCCTACAAAGATGAGTAGTATTTAAACCGAGACAACTGCTAGCCCCCATACATCTTCTCAAAAAGATGTAATGGCTGAAAAGGAACAAAAACAGTTACTAGATTCATCCTCTCAACAGGGTGCGTCTATTGAAATTTTCCTGTCGGCCAGGGTATCTGATGTAGTGTCACCACCTCAAACATAAGCAATTCTTGATGCACAAGGAAAGGTCACACACATAAAGGATGAGTTGACGGAAACAAGAGTTTCGACCATTTTAAGGTCAGATTCGATTGTTCAATGTTCTTTAATGGACCAATTGCCTTTAAAGGTGTTAGGAGAGGATACTGATCCAATAGCCATATGCCAGTGGTCAATGTCTACCTCCCCAGGCTTAAATCCCCTGGATGCATCTGCGGATAGTGGATCTGACATAGGTGCAGATCGGAAACTTGTTGACAATGATTCAGATATTACCCGATGAGTCATAAGGAAATGTCTTCACAGACATTAGAAAGAAACTTTGATATTTATTCTAAATTCTTTGGATCATTGTTTACCTTCCCAGAGGTTAAATCTGGAACCCTAAAAGGGAAACTAGCAACTTGTAGATTATGACTCAGATTCATCTGACGAGTCTAACAAGGATAGGGGATTCGCGAACTCCTATTGCACTACAGTGTGACCTCTTTAAGGATGGCTAAGGTGATTTTCCATGCAGGTACAACTGGATTATGGAGCTATGAGAGGAGTGATACACTTTTGAGAATGAGTGTAAACACGAGTAGAGAGAAGAGTGAAACACATGTGAGATACACGAAATAGAATCACACACTCACAGTGAGGAAGCAAGACAAACACCATATCCCATTCCCTATCCCTAAACATGGTTCTCGATACTTCGGGTCTCGAATCTGTTAATGATTGGAACCTAACTCTTAGGGACCTAAAATTTACATATTGGATTAGAATACTTCAGGACTTAACAAGTTGGGAGCTAACAATTGGTAACAATTGGTTTGGGAGGTATAGGAAGTTGGGAAGATTGGTGAACATGATGATCAACAGTGAAGTCATTCTTGCAGCATTTAACGGGACATGTTTGATCAGACTATGACTTGTTATTTCTTTTCCAACCAAGTAAAATATGAGAACTCCTTCAGACAACAGCTATATTTCTTCTCTAAGGGGGAGATAAAAGCTTATATAGTAGTTTGGAGGATTCCTCAACTAAGGGGGAGAAATAGCAAAATAGCAGGGAGGAGGAAAAAGGTAAAGCACATGTACACTTCACCACACCATTGTTGTTTGTAACTACGTATCCTATTGTACGGGAGAGGTGGTAAACACAAGATGATTTCCTAGTGATCAGAATAAGTGGTTTGGTTCATTACTATTCTTCATAAGGGAAGAAGCTGTTTTCCAAAAGGGGAGTACCATTGGTTTTTTATCTATGGATCCTATTGTACGGGAGAGGCAGTAAACGAAGATGATCTCCTTTAAGCAGTTGATTCTCATAGGGTGAGAAGCAAGAGAGATATGCACTTCTCAACAGAAAATGTGGTTGTACAAAAGAAGCTGTTGATGATTACTTCAAGTCTGAGAAGTATTATCTGGAAAAGATTTGAAGAACCAAGGGAATGAAGATGAAACTACTTGAAGATCAGTTCAGTGCTAGAGGAACAAGCATCTTTCATTTCAGTTACTCAAGAAATCTGGAAATGCAGTATTTTATCCAGAAAACCAGTAGCATTATTTACAAGTCCTGGTACATTACTTTTTCTAGTTGTTAGTTGATTTATCCTCTCTATTTAATTTGTTTGTTAGGATTAACAATCAAATAGGGGGAGATTGTTTGGTGAGACAGTGTAGCTGTATGAACAGTTACGTGATAACTCAACATGATAAGAACAGTAGAACATGACAGGTTAATAATACTACGTTTACCCAAGAAATCAGGAAGAATGAATACAAGGCAAATACAAAGAATCAGAAGATTAGAAGAAAGCCTGAAGTCTATCTACAGGTTACTGAAAGAAGTTCATTAATATGATCATGCCTCAGTGAAGAAAAAGGTTAAAGACTTTCAGGGTTTCAGAAATGTTGAAGATTCAGTGTATAAGTGCTACCTGAGGATTTCAGTGTATTGGCATTGATTAATGATAGACAGTATTCAAGGCATAGAAATCTGAAGAATTAAAGACATGGTATAAACAGATGTTAAAGAAGACAGCTGCAGTCTTGAATTTATACTCACTGATAGGAGCTCATTTATATGTTCAAGCGTCAGTTGAAGAACAGTGAATGAAGTATTCAAGATTGTAGTAGCAATGAAGACGTTGTTTAAAGTACCAGAAAGGATTCCAGTGAAAGTACAGTTGTTTGTTGACGGTCAGTGTTAGAAGTAATGGATATTCAACCAATCTGTATCAACTAAAAAATGCAAGACAAATTGAATTAGGTTCTCTCAATGCTAGTTGTTTGTGAATCAGACAAGTGCACCAAACATCAGTATACAAGAATAGATTTTTATTCAGTTACAGAAGGAAATGTTGATACAATGAAGAATGGGTTGATAAAATCAAGAATATTCTAAGTCATGACAGTCCTCTCACTGGTCGCCATAGAAGTGTACAAAGACTATGGTCGCCACAGAACTGGTCGCCAAAGAGAATTTCTCTAAGGCACCACAGTGGTCGCCATAGAGAGTCTCTAAGGCACCAGTGGTCGCCATAGACTCTAGTCGCCACAGAAGAAACCTCTGTAACTACCTGGTCACCATAGAGCCTTAGCTGATCTTCACAGAACTTCAAGTGAATCACTTGGTCGCCATAGAAATTCCCTTGGTTGCCATAGAAGTTCCCTTGGTCGCCATAGAAGTTCCCTTGGTCGCCATAGAAGATCCCCTGTTCGCCATAGAATATATGCAGTCGCCATAGAGCTCTATAGAGATATTGGTCGCCATAGAAGCTTGCTCAGGTCACTATAGAAGAGTTGTGTATTTATTGATTTTATACAGCAGCAATTCAAGGATATTTATGGACACAAAGCTGCCACATGTCCAAATGAATTGAAAGTCTACACAGAGAAGCAGAATATATAATAATCAATAATTATTATTGTTATTAGTTATGTTCATCTTCTCTCTCATGAGAGGTGATGAAAACAAGAAACAAAGAGAATACAGAGAAGATCAGCACATTGATATTCGTTTAACTTCTCACCGGAGTAACGTTATAATGCCCGATTTAACTCTTGTATATTCATATGGGCATTATAATCGTTATCCGGTAATTAATCCTAGTACAAATAAAAGCTAGATCATTATATAGGATTTGATTTTTAAATCTTTGTAGAAGCTAGGAACTTTATTGTTCTTAGATTGTAGCTGGTTAATTTATTTACCGGAGTGTAGAAACACCCCTCGAGGATTTATACACGAATATATATTTCCCCGAATATCTTGT
This sequence comes from Apium graveolens, assembly GCF_009905375.1. Classification (NCBI taxonomy): domain Eukaryota; kingdom Viridiplantae; phylum Streptophyta; class Magnoliopsida; order Apiales; family Apiaceae; genus Apium; species Apium graveolens. The sequence continues at coordinate 298,523,801 of NC_133652.1, forward strand.
TTCCTTGTTTTTATCATTCCAAACATTATTCCTCTCAAGAACACGAAACCACTAACTGAACACTAAATCTATATCTGCTAAAGATTCGAAAGAATTTTTAATTTAGTGATTATCGTATACAACCCCCCCCCCTTTCTATGATAATTCGGGACCTAACAATACTTATGTATCTGAGTCAATCCCCTATAACTTTAAGAGGTACTTGGACAGCTAGTTAGCAAAAGTTTTAACAAACTCGGATTGTAATAGTTTTGGATCAGGATTTGATAAATTCTGATGGACCAAATAATGTGTCAGAACTTGTAAACTCTGAATGGGGTCAAGTCGAAAGACGAGATGTTAGCAGTATATCTTTGGAGATGCCCAGCTAATTGAATGCAATTGTGTGGCCGCAATTAGAGGAAAGGGTTATTCCTTGAAGCATTGGACTAACAGGATCGAGACAAGAACATAACGTCTCAAAGCCATAGATCTGCACCATAGCCTTTTGACTTGTTGTCGTCTATGGAGTATGGTTACACCAAACTGATAGAGATTCAAGGTGAAATATTCCATCTATATCTGGTAGCCATCGAAGTAGGGGACTTAGGAGGGTTCAAAATTGGAAGGATACCGACTCTGAAAAATAAGTCATGATAAAATCTGATATGTATTTCTATATGGATTTGTGGGGGATTGTTAGAAAATGGAAATTTGATGACACATGTAATATGTCTTCTTGATGTAATTTCCGGTTAGTAACAAGTGGAGGTTGTTCCTTGCTATAAGGACTTAAACTTTCATATTTGGATCTAAGACATTTTCTTAGTGAAATCAATGTAGAAATAAGATCAAGAATGCTTATTTGTATAAGAGTTGTTTCAGTTTTAGCTGAGAAGCATGTTGTGAAATTTATGCAATGTTTAGGACCTGAGGCTAGAGGTTCAGGGCCTGATGATGTGCTGAAATAAGTTTCTGCAATATTCAGGGCCTGAGGTTGGAAGCTTAGGACCTGATGGTATGATGAAAACATTTCTGAAATGTTCAGGGCCTGAGGCTAGATGTTCAGGTCCTAAGGTGCTGAAAAGTTTTGGTTTGTTTGGGGCCTGAGGCTTATGCTCAGGGCCTGAACTGGAAGCCAATTGCTAAAACTATATAAACATGTTTTGTCTAAATAAGTATATTATATATTAATATTTGAGTGAGGATTATTATTATTTTAATAATAATAATAATTAGACTCTTATACAATATATAATAGATCAGATTACATACGTTACATTTATAGAGAAGAGCAAAAGTTGAAGTGTGTGAAAATCTAATAGGGAGATAGATTAGGGAAAATAGATAGAAACCCTAGAACATCATCTATCTGGCTCTCTTCCACATATACATACATATATTCATTGATTTTCTTGGTGAATTGAGGTGTTGGTCGTTGTTGAGCCTTCTCGTATCTGTGAACGGATCACTTTGAGCTGTTTTATCCTGGAAGTGATATTGCGGCAACCCATCACAGCGTAAGTGGGGAAATAATCTCTTTAAGAACAGTCAGGTCTTCTCGAGGGCTTGGCGACTCAGTTAATTCTCTAATTCTGATAAAACTTCATAGAGCTAAGTGATTTTCTCTAATTTCTTGTCAATTCGGTCTCTAATTATATATTGTTTGTGTCTTCGTGTTTGTTTTGTTACTTGGTTGAATTTGATTTTTCTAGTTAATTTATTATATATAATTGTCCCATTATTGTGCGTAGTGTTAGTTTTATTTAGAATTATACCCAACAGATAATTCTGGATATAACTCTAAAACATGGCGAAGACAATTTATTCTGGAAGCAGTCAGGTAAACCTCTTTCATGCTCTGATGGGCAAGCAAGGTTGGTAAATTCTAGTAAGGAGCCTTAAAAAGTATGAAATTTAATCTGGAAGCTCAATAAAAAATTCTTATTTTTTTGTGGAAAATGGAAAACAAGATACTTCCTACTAAATCTTTATTGTTGAGAAGATTAGGAAGTGCTATAAGAAATCTTGATTGTCCTTTTTGTTTCTCCTCGCTTGAAACCCAAGAACATCTACTGTGAAGCTGATGTCACTCAAAAAAGATTTGGTCCTCTATTTTTTGTTGGCGGAGACTATCTAGAATTTTTCCTCACGTGTGTTTCAAAAACTTTAGTCTCGGTCAAATTTTATTAAGAATACCATCATTAGAGAATGTTGGAAAGTAACATTATGTGCTACTCTTTGGTTTTTATGGTTAAAAAGAAATCAATAGGTCTTTGAGAAGCTTTTGATCAAAGAAGATGAACTCATCTTTTTAATTAAAATCCGATCTTTAAAATGGTGCGACACATCAGGTTCATGTAAGGTTGATAACTTAGATGGATAGGTGATTGATCCAGAGGGGATGATTCTTTTAGCACTCCCTATAAAAAATCAATTTCACCTTTTGTACTTATGATGTTTTTTGGATTCAGTGACAGTTCATTTCAAGTTCTACCTAATGGGGAGCAAAAAGCTAGCATAGGTGGTTATTTAAAAGACAAAGGTGATAATTTAGTCTTCATTTTTTCTGGTCTTGCTCACAGTAAGGATCTATTTGACACAGAATGGCAAGCTGCAAAGTTCTCAGTAGATCATCTTTGCAAGAGTTGTTGAAAAAATGCAAACTTTTTCATTTGTTCAGACAACTACTTGCTAGTTCATATTATGATAAAGTTGAAAGCAAGATTATTGGATCATGATTCTTCTATCTGTCTTAGTTTTAAAATAAAAGTTATAGGTCTCCATATAAAATTTTAACTGATCTTAATGTTAGATCTAAATACATAATCAGGATCATCTTATGCACTATTATCAAGGTTACATAAAAGCGGTAATACGAAAACTTACCTGATTCCATGATGCTAGATATGAATACAGATTGTGAATACGGATTGTGGGACTCGATTTTTCACAGACTTGATTCGCCATTTATCGGTATCTCACTCGAACTGTTGAGAATAGAGGAGTAGAGGTTATGAATAGTTTCGAATATCAAGACCCTATTATATTCTTTATATATTATCCCAATACCCCATTAAACCTAATCACACTCTTATTGGCTATTACACATTGTAAAACCCATACTGAATAAGATGTTATCAGACCCTTTATTTTAGACCACTAAATTCATCCAAATATAAAATAAATATTAAATATTTTTTTTTTAATTTGTAAGCCCATATATTGCAAATATTATAAAATATTCAAACAATCTCCCACTTGGGCTACAAATTATTCCAAAATAATAACTACATTTAATAATCTTAGGTGCGCACAAAATTTTTTATTCGTTAAAAACATCTTCCTTAGTCAATCTGTCCATCTCATATATAAATATGAAACCAAAGCGATCTTCATCACATTATCGTCACTCGATCCTCACTGATCACCACATAAAATATAATCAATGACATAGATCAAGCATGGATGTGTAACTGGAAATTATATGCAATGTGATCTCAATCATTCCTATTTCCAATTGATCCTTAATACTTTAGTGAGATCAATTTTAATACTTTCAATTTTATGTCAAAACCACAATTAAAATAAATAACTCATTTAAAGTAATAGAGAGATAAAAAAAACTTAACTTAAGTCTGCGGAAACTCTAAACACTTAATACATCACAATAGTATCAATATATAATTTAGTACCGAATATAAGAATAAAATAAAACTCCCACAAAAATTGAAATTATCCAAAGAGACAACATCAACATGAGCAGTATGCCCATGAAAGACCTTAGGTGTTAAAGATTTAGTTAGTGGGTCTGCTAGCATAACATATATTCTTATACACTCAATAAACACTACCTTATTTTTCAATCTCTACATAATAACAGGATATTTAATGTCTACATGTTTAGATATTAAGAGACATAACCATAAGTAGATTTGATGTATCTACGCAATCAACATAATAAAAAATCGAAATACCTTATGATCTTCACATTTTCCGATTTTCAATAAACGAGAAAGTAATAATTTTTGTTCCTGCAAGTACCTCATAACCCATTTAGTTGCAATCTAATGATTCATTCCGGGTTTACTCGAATATCTGCTTAACATACCCATAATGAACGTCAAATCCAACAAGGTACTAACTTGAACATACATAAGACTCCTAATAGCTGAAATATATGGAATGTTCTGCATATACTTCAAGATAATTTTTAGGGCTCTGTTTGAGACTAAACTTGTCACCCTTAGTAACAGGAGTATTGATTTGTGCACAATTTTTCATGCCGAATTTAGCAAGCACCTTCTCAATATAGCTCTTTTGTGATAACCCAAGGACACCCCAAGAGCGGTCTCGATGTATCTTAATTCTAAATACAAAAGAGGCTTAACCAAGACCCTTCATCTTAAAATAATTTGTGAGAAATATATTAATTTTATGCAATAATATTATATTGTTACAAGCCAATAGTATATCTTCGGCATAAAGCACCAAAAATATAAATTTACTCCCACTGAACTTGTAATATTTGTATTATTTCAAAAAAAACATTGGACACAAAGCCGTATGAGACAATGATTTGATGAAATTTGTGATTTCACGTACGAGAATCATTGCGGCTCCTTCTCTCAATAGTCATTGCCTTCTTTTAGAGTAAAACCCACTTACGACTAGACACGCATTATATCTTTCAATATTACCCTTGGAATCCATTTTGGTTACAAATATCCATTTATAACCAATCGGGTTCGCCCCTTGGGCAACATGACAAGATCCAAACGTCATTGTCCTTTATGGATTTCATCTCATCATTCATGGACCTCAATCTACTTTTGACTATTAGTACTTCATTTGGCTTGTTGTAAGTAGACTTGGTCATCTTCCACTACCCCAATGTCAAACTCATGCTTTTGAAGAAATATAATATAATTATCCGGAATTGCACTTCTCATGTCTCTAGTGGATCTCCTAAGTTGCACTTCCTCTTGTAATTGTTGAGTTTGCTCTTCTTGAACATCATCCTGATTTTGTATAGGAAATTATATAGATATATCCATATTGTTTTCGTAAACCATATGAGATAAAGAAACTGATTCTTCCTCAAAGACAACATCCCTAACCTTATCTTCCCAATCAAACTCAACATCCTCAACAAATTTAGCATTTCCCGTTTCAAAAAATGACTCTTACAAAAGATTTATTTTCTCATGATACCCAACAAAATAGCAACTAACAGTTGTATAGCTACTAAGTATATAGGCTGCAGTCTTAAGTGCATCTCCTTAGAGTGATTCAAATAAAGAAGAATGTTAATCATACTTCTTACCATATCCTTAATCATACATAATCAGGATCATCTTATTCGATATTATCAAGGTTACATAAAAGCGGTAATACGGAAGCGTACCTGATTCCATGACGGTAGATATGAATATGGATTGTGCGACTCGATCTTCCACGGACTTGATTCACCCTATATATGTATCTCACTCGAACTGATGGGAATAAAGGAGTAGAGGTTATGAATAGCCTCGGGGACCAAGACTCTATTATGTTCTTTATATAGTAGCCCAATTAGACTCCATTAAGTCTAATCAGACTTCTTTTGGGTATTATATATTGCAAAGCCCATATCGAATAAGATATTATTGGACCTTTTATTTTAAACCATAAAATTAGTCCAAATGTAGAATAAACATTTATTACAATTGTCTTTAATTTATAAGCATATATATTGTTAATATTATAAAATATTCTTACACTCAAGGCTTCTCAATGTCGGGGCAGATGACTTAGCATCCCAAGGAAGGTTAAAATAAAATTTGTCACGGGCCTTGTGTAGATGAACGATTATTAAGAGTTAATGAAGACCATTTATATGTAGAAGTTGCCAGGTTGTTGCGGTAGTGTAGTGCTTGATTTCATGATGAATTATTTTGGGTTTTGTTCAGCAAAAAATTATCCCTGCTCTTATATGAACTGTCAATTAGTCTGTTTTAGTAGTTATTATGGTGGGATGTTTATTTAGTGGTTTCAATGTTTTCTTATATTTCTAGCTTGAATTATCAGTGTGCATTTTAATTAAATTATTAGGGACTATATTAGATTTATTGCTAAAAAATAGCAAGTGCGAGGCACATACTATTATCCTAGAAATTTATAATGAGCGAAATTAGTTTCGTACCATTTTTGGAATAATTTATTTTTTTTAAGAAAATTGTTAAATTTACATTAGTTATTACTTGAGTTCGTACTCTGTTTTATTTAACTATCGCTTGCTTCCTTTTTTTTGATGAAAAGGGAAGCTTATATTAAGATAAATCAGCCAACAAAATAGTTTTCAGATTGACGGGAACATTTCTCCCATCAATTTCTCGACCTGAAAATGAATATGCCTCATTAGCTAGAAAGTGAGCAGCCATATTAGCAGATCGAAGAATAAAAAACAAGACACACTTGTTAAAACTAGACCAACCCTGCCTGCATTCTTCTATTATTAAGCCAAACGGCGAGACCATGGAAACCTTACTTTTGATAGCTTGAACCACCACCAAACAGTCTGACTCAAACTCCACTCGGCTCCACCCTTGATCTTTTGCCCAGCTTAGAGCTTCCTTTATGGCTATAATGTAACGCCCCCAAATCCGGGGATCAGAGGATTTGGTCGTCACTATAAAACTTCAATCCAAATTAACCTGTTAAATCAATAAATAAATGCCAGCGGAAGATAATTATCATAAATGACCCCAAACTAATCCAAGATCTTTTAAGGTTACAGTTCTAGAAACAAGATATCCAAATTCCACCAATAAATTTTCACTTTCTTTTAAAACTCTTTTCACTAAATTCCAACTCAAAACTAAACCCACTAGTAAAACTTCGAAAAGAAGTATACTAGGCCCAAATAAAATATACAACTATAATATGATATAATATAAACAACTTTACACAAAAGAACTTACAATAATTCGCAAACCCTGGACCAACCACCTTCCAAGAGCTTCTTCTTGCTTCCTCGAATTACGCGGCTAAACAGCAAGCTAATCCTCACTGGAGGTTAAATTTAAAACAGGCAAGTATGAGCGGAAGAAATGCTCAGCAAGATCATTATAGTAAATATAGGGTCGTTTGATATAAAACCGACATCTACATTAGAGCAGAACATTTAAAATCATAATTGCTGAATCATAAAACTCTTTTTGATATTTTCAAGCGAAAGGCTTCAGTAATACTTTGAATCTTGACGAGAGCAAAGCTCGTAAGCTCGTAAAACAGTGTTTACGGAAATATCGTAAACGATAACAACAAGAAGCAATGATTATGGAATGAATCATAAACTTTACTCAAAACCGAACTCTTGAAATTTATACTTATTTTGTTGTTATATCAAATTAGATATCAATACGAACTTTGATGCTAACCACATCCCATACTGAAGTCAACATCAATCATCTATACTAATACCACCTTTGATATTTAACAACAACCTAAGTATCCAAAAAATCAGAAATTGAATCAAAGCCACAATTCACTTTTAATCCAAAACAGAATCAGTACTTTTAATCCAAAACAAAATCAGTTGATAAATCATTTATTCTATGAATATCAAAAATAAAATGATAATTTAGATTAGGATCATTCTCCGACGGACGTACTATCACATGCTGATCAGCCCATGTGATAGCACAAGGTCATGATTCGTAGAAACGTGACCCCAAAAACACGAGTACTCAAATAAAAGGCAATACTCGCCTGTGGCAAAATGGTGTCATAATATTTTATATGGCACTTAGAAATAGCCCTCCGCTGGACCGCCCGTCCCGGTCACTTACGCAATTATGATCCAATCTTAAAACTTTTTATTGAAATGGGGTCATGATACTCGACACTCGAAATAATTTTATTCCCCCAATTCTTGGGTAGGAATATTCGTAACCAAATCATTTTTCTCAAAATCCAAAGCATTAAAAAAAATCCGACAATTGGATAAGTAAAATCACTTGACTATTCTAAACATAATAGTAGATGAGTATTTGCATAAATAGCATTATTTAATTCAGCGATATGTAAAACATTTATCTATTTTGAACTGAGAATAAGAAAAACAATGCTTGCATAATAGGATTCAAGATAAATATCACTTGAACAATAAGTGATGATAGGGATACTTGCCTTTGGGTTTTAGCAGTTAGTCACACTCGCAAAGACGCATCTATCCTGACATTCTGTCTTAAAACATCACCGTCCTTCTTTTCAACATTTGACTGATATGCTGATCCTGCGATTGCTAGAAGCCAGTTATCCAATTCCATTTCATCTCACTCTTTATCCAACATCTTGTCTTGATCAACTCGAATGATCCGCATCTATAATTAAAATATAGAACTTTAATCGTCTAATCGATAATCACTCGACGAACTGCGCATTAAAAACCTATCGTCTACCCATACGATAGCCCACACATAAATATAACAGACAAATACAGGACTCTTGATATACATATGCACATAATTCACATAGCATATAAGCACATAACTCATATATCACATAATTCATATTACATAAGACTCGGTTCATCAAAAGGTTCGACTCGGTACGTTTAAAACTGAAATGGGTTTAAAATATGATTTTTTTTTCGATCAAAATTGACTTAGAATAATATAAAAATCAAACGGTCCTTCAATACAAAAGAAATTAGGTCTCAAAAGTACTTTTATTAAAATCGAAATATTTTTCTGAGTCTAAAGGCGTTCGTTTCATATTAAACGGTCAAACGGTTTACTTATAAAAATATCTTGTCTCAACACGTAATTTGGTTTCGTAAAATTTATATATTCCTCGTTCGACGTCTCCGATAATCGTAGGTTACGTTCCCGTATTTTTGGAATTAATTTCCCGAAAATCGGGCAGCGTCTCTTTTGTTTATCGGCCTACCCGTCGAACATCCCGATGTCAAAACACAACAACACAATCATTCACAATCCAACAATCCAATTACTAACTTCAGTCAACAACTTCACTTTGCAATTTCACCAATACTAATTAAATACAATCATTAATCGCTATCATCTGTATTTTTATGTTTTAAACCGTATTTTACATTTTTTATTCGTATTTTGTGTTTTAAATCGTATTTTATAATTTAAATCATATTTTATATTTTTAAATCATAGGACTCAGAATTAATCATCACAGTCCACCGTCGACTCGTTTTAAAACTCATTGTCGACGGCGATAAAATTTACGGGTTCCCGTAAATTCCGGGCATCCTACGTAAATTCTATCGATTAAAAATATAATTCTCGCACCAAAATTATTTTATTTCACGTATATTACTCAAAATATTCCTGCAGAAAAATAAATGAAATAATTAAAACAATTTCCATTCGCATATGACACACGCGCGTAACAACAACGCGTCCACCAACACAGCAGAATCGGGAAACAGGGGCAAAACCGGGAGCAACAGATCGGAGCAGCAATCACAGGGACAGGGAGGAACATATAATCACAGGCACAACACATACAAGCATGTACCATCACCGTATCGCCGCCACTCCTCGTCGGAAAAATCCGAGGAGGCGGCAGCGATGGCAAGGAATCAAAAAGAGATAAAACTGATATACACATATACATATATATTCATATATATGTGACAATCAATAGGAAGAAAGAAGGACAGGGGCGGCGATTTCGTCGGAAAAAGAAAGTGACGCCGGACTTACCGGAAAATAAATAGCACAGACGGCTTGAACAGAGAGGAGAAGAGAATAATTGATTGATCGATTGCAAGAAAATCAGAAGAAAGGGAAGAAAGAATCCAATGAGAGAGAAGGAGAGATTGAATTAGGGCTCATAAGAAAACTGTTTGGGGGAGAGTTTTTGTTTATATAATGTATTAATATTATTTAGCCCCCTCAACCCTTTTCTGAAATACCCGCAAAAACACGAAACACGTATATTTAAACGGCAAATTACGGGTAAAATAATTTTAACATTTTACCGAAATAATTTTAAAATTAGCACAATAATTAATAATTAACTAAACAAAATTTTTAAAGATTTTTAAATCCTTTTTACAGCACACATCGGACCCGCGTTTTATAATTAAACGAAACCACGCGCGAGTCAAATAAATCCCAAAAATTTCCGAACCAATTTTAGAATTCTCGTAACATTCCAATCTTAATAAAATATGAGTTTCGTAATTTTTTGAAGAATTCTAGAATTAAATACGGATTTTACAAATAAATACAATCAGAAAATCATACAGGGCAAAATAAATAATAAAATATTGATTTCTAAATTTTATAAACTCCTAAAAATAATAAATAAGATTATGAAGTAATAAAATGATTTTAGAGATAATCCAAATATTTATGAAAGTAATTCTTTAATAAAATCACTTTTAATTATAAAAACAAAATAACACAACTAATTACACAAATGATACTCAAACACCAATAATCTCACCTAATTAATAAAAATATTAACAAAAATAATATCCAACTGACAGAACCCATACACATAGTTTATTTTATAATTACTGGTAAAATAATTAATAAATCCATAAAGCATTATATAATCATACACCGGTCCAAAAATTACCAGAAAAATACCATAATTATCTATATTTTATTCTGGACATATAAAATTCAAATACTCAAATAATATCACATATAAACACCCAAACATCAATTCCACTTATCATATAATTCACAAAAATTCACATAAAAATTACATAATAATTCCAAATAATAATAATAATATTTGAAAATATGGGATATTACATATAACTTCTGCCATTTCCGGAGAAACTCTACCATGCCTGAGCACTGACTTTGCTTGCACCAGGTCTCCCTTTGAATCCCTTGCGACTATACCAAAACCAAAAGCTGAGTGTTCCTCGAATAAAGCAGCGTCGATTGTTACCTTGATATTATCTGACTGTGGCTTAACCCAAGCAACAGCTCCGTCCCCTTCGACTTTCACCTAGACTAGAGCCTCCACTGAATGATCTTGGGCTTCCTTTCATTTAACAAGGTACTGTTTTGCCAACACTAATACGTTATTCATTGAACTTTGCTTATAATTCAAGGGCTTATCATTTCTCGCTCTCCAGATAACCCAGCAAAGCATCACTACCATCGCACGATTATTAGGGCTGCTATTCTCTAAAACTTTCTCCAGCCACCCCGCAAACTCGCTGCTTTGAGCTGGATTCACAACCAGGATTGTTCTTTGCCAACATTGCGTTGCAAATGGACACAATACCAGAGCTTGCATAATTATCTCATCCTCTCCATTGCATACCTGGACAAGTACTGAGCACTGGTACATGTTTATGCACCAACATAGTCATAATTGGAAGGCACCCTTCCAAAGCCCTCCAAACTAGATTCAAAGCTTTTGGCGGTGCCTTGATCTTCCACAGTTTACACCAAAGACTGCTAGCATCCTCCGTCCTCCACCTACCTTTCTGATCCTGCAGCATTTTATAAGCACTTTTTACAAAATAAACTCCCGAATTTTCCTTGCTCCAGTAAACACTATCGACTTCTCTATGATTAACAAGAGCTATGCGTAAAATGCAGCGTTGATCTCTTTCATTAAACAGGTCTTTAATAATTTCCTCATCCCATTCATGACTATTACAAATGAAAGAAGCCACCGTATTATTCTCAAACGTTGGGGAGTCCGATGTAATATACGGGTTAGCTGCGTCATACAGCCATGGTTGGTTCTTGATGCTAATACTTTCACCTGACCCTACCAAACATCTAACTCCAGATATTAACAGCGGTTTTGCTTCGCAGATGCTCCTCCACACATAGCTAGGGTTGTTACCAGTAGCCGCAGCCAAAAAATTGCCTTTAGGATAATAACGCGCCTTGAACAATTTACTAACCATGTTATCCGGGTTGGAAAACCTCCAACCTTATTTGCCGAGCATCGCCAAGTTAAAATCCCGCAGATCTCTAAAACCCATACCCCATGCTGCTTTATGATTGCGTAACCGAGACCAGCTCATCCAATAAATTCCTGAGTTCTACCCTGGTTTAGAATTCCACCAATATTTTGCCAAAGCTCTTTCAATATTTCTTGAAATATCAAGAGGCAGCAGGAAAACACTCATTGCAAAACTGGGGAGCGACTGAGCAACTGTTTTTATTAAAATCTCATTCCCTGCCTTTGAAACATTCTTTCCATTCTAACTCCTAACACAACTTTGAACTTTCTCCTTCAAATAACCCAACACCACCGATTTATTTCTGCCTAGGATGTTTGGCAAACTAAGATACTTGCATCGATCTCCTGCTTCTGTCATCTGAAGAACCACGCAGAGCTCCTGTTTAAGAGATTCCCAAATATTCAAGCTAAAAAATACCGATGATTTAAAATGGATTACCTTCTGTCCTGAGGCCATTTTGAAGGTGTGCAGCAATTTCAACAGATTTATTGCATCATTCATATTAGCCTTGCAGTATATATAAGAATCATCTGCAAATAACATGTGAGAAATTACCGGAGCTTGTCTACAGATTTTGATACCATGAATTTGCTTCCTCTGTTCATATCGTCGGTTCATAGCTGATAGACCTTCTGCGCTGAGAATAAATAGGTAAGGAGACAGCGGGTCACCCTGCCTAATACCTCTACTCGGGATAATAGGACCCATTTATTTCATCCCATGCACAATGTTATAAGTTACTGAGCTCACACACTGCATAATTAAGTGCACCCACCAAATGTGAAAACCCAATTTAAGCAGAACAGCTTTCAGATAGTCCCACTCAATCTTATCGTATGCTTTGCTCATATCTAATTTAACAGCCATACAACTTTCCACCCCTCTCCTCTTCCTTTTTAAATAGTGCATCACTTCATAGCTTATCAAAATGTTATCCGAGATCAATCTGCCCGGTATAAAGGCGTTTTGATTTTTAGAAATTATCTCTGTAAGGAACCCCTCCACACGATTAGCCAGGACCTTAGTGATGATTTTTGCTAGGACATTACAAGGCGATATAGGCCTAAGATCGCCAATTTCCACTGGACTTTTCTTTATAGGGATAAGCACTACATTCATGACATTCAACGTCTGAGGCATTATACCATCCCTGAAAAATTGCTGCACTATTGTCACTATGTCATTCCCCAATATAGACCAATGTCTTTAGTAGAAAGCTGGAGTCATCCCGTCAGGCCCTGGGGCTTTGTCCGGGTGCATTTGAAATAGGGCATCCTTCACATCTTCATATGTAATCTCTTCGAGGAGAAACTCATTTTGAGCATGACTAATCGAAGTGGACATACAATCAATAACCTCTTGGCACTCGACCTGTGAAACGCTAAAAAGGTCATTATAAAAAGCAGTTATCATCTCCTCCAAACCCCCGTTCCACTCCTTCCATTCACCATCATAATCCTTTAACTTATGGATGCGGTTTGTTCTTCTTCTCGTACTAGCTGCAGCATGGAAATATTTACTATTTTTGTCGCCAGATTTCAACCATAATTGTTTAGACCGTTGCCTCCAGAATATTTCTCTCTGATCAAGAATTAAATGCAAATTTTTCCTGGACGCTTCAAACTCTGCTACTGATTAAGGATCATTTCTATTTCGCAATGATTTTAGCAATGATTTACACTCTTTAGGACTGCCTCTGAAATTCCCAGTTACTTCTTTTCCCCACACCACCAGCTTTTCACTGCAGGACATCACTTTAGTTTGAATATCAACATCATCCCTTTCTTTCCAGCAGTCATCTACTAGAACTTTGCACATAGGCTCTAGGAGCCAGGCATTCTCAAAATGAAAACGCCTCTGACCTCTGCTCAATTCATCTTTTTGTGGTATTAGAAATATAGGGATGTGGTCCGAAATAGAGCCTTTCAAATTATATAGTTTCGCTATAGGGAACATATTTAACCAGTTTTGAGTCATAAGAGCTCTGTCAAGGTGAACTTCCATCCATTCTGGTTTACCTCTCCCTCTCTCCCAAGTGAACTGGTGTCCAATAAGCTCCATATCGATTAACTCGGTCTCAGTTAATACCTTGTTAAAACCCTCAATCAACCACAATTGATACGGCTCTCCCCCTTTTGTCTTGTTGATTAACCACATTATTCATATCACCAATGGTACACCACGGTAGATTAGAATCTCTTGACAGATTCCTTAAGAGATCCCATATCTTCCGACGTTGCGTCCTATCTGGCTCACCAAAAAGCCTCGTCAGTCTCCACTCTCCTAGCCCTTACACTGACACTTCCACATCAATATGGTTCTCAGATAAGCTGAGCAGCTTTGCTTGTGGCTGCTCTCTCCATAATAATGCTAAACCTCTGCTTCTGCCCTGCGGCTCTACGACAACCATAGCTTCAAAACCAAGTTTATTTCGAATCCACTCCATTTTTTCTTTTCGACTGATCGTTTCACAAAGAAAAATGAAGGTGGGCTTTTATTGACTTATTATGTTAGTTAGGAACCGAACTTTCTAAGGAAGCTCAAGGCCTTGGCATTTCAACTTAATGTACTCATAATGATAGGCGGGTCTGCCTCGCAGATCCCGCCTCTGACAAGTTTTTTTGGTTCTGGTCCATTCTCTTTTGGGAGTCCAACATTTCCTCATCTTTCAGACCCGTAGTGTCTTGTTGGTCCCTTCTATAGGGCTCGCTAGTGCGACGTCTTTTCAGGTCCAAAATACACAGCTCATTATCCGCATTATTTTCTATTTGATTTTCCTGCTCTTCATTCAAATTTTCAGTAAAAAAAATTGGATTATTAACCACCCTTCCTGCTCCGTTATCTCCTTGATTCACGATTTCTGTTAAACGTTTTCCAAACATAGCTTCTCCTGAATTACCTCCTGATTTTTTCGGGATATTGTTCAGCACTGATTATGGGATCACCTATATTCTTGTTCCGTGGCACCTCCGTCGCGGTGGAGGCTATCGGAGCAGAAACTGCAGGAGCAGAGTCTCTCTACCTTAGCCATTTCGCCCCTATAGTATGGTTCTTCCTACCTGGATCTACTTTCATCCATATCCCATATGGCTTTTAAATAGATTCTAATAGCGTATCAAAGATTTTCTCACAGTATTTTTCACTATGGCCAATCAAACCACATATAAAACAGAACGTCGGAACCCCTTCATATTTAAAGTTTGCCCAGCACCACTAACCGTCACTGTTGGTGAGACTGCGTAGCTGTATGAACAGTTACGTGATAACTCAACACAATAACAACACTAGAACATGACAGTTTAATAATACTACGTCTACACAAGAAATCAGGAAGAATGAAGACAAGGCAAATATAAAAAATCGGAAGATTAGAAGAAAGCCTGAAGTCTGTCTACAGGTCACTGAAAGAAGTTCATTAATATGATCATGCCTCAGTGAAGAACAAAGGTTAAATACTTTCAGGGTTTCAGAAATGTTGAAGATTCAGTATACAAGTGCTACCGGAAGATTTCAGTGTATTGGCATTGATTGAAGATAGACAGTGTTCGAAGCATAGGAATCTGAAGAATTAAAGACATGGTATAGACAGAGGTTAATGAAGACGTTGTCTAAAGTACCAGAAAGGATTCCAGTGAAAGTACAGTTGTTTATTGACAATCAGTGTTCAAAGCAATAAAGTTGAGGCAAGCTTAACAATGTAATCAAGGCCATAATACGAAGACTTGAATCGGGTTAGTCGTCTGTGAACCAGACCAGTTGCACTAGGCATCAACAGCTCGTGAAAGGAATCTGAGTATTATTTATAGAAGAATTGTTAAGTTGAGGAACGTACTTGGATTGAACGTTTATATGTTAAACTACGAGAAGAGGTGCGCGGGGTATTCAGCTCAACAGCTCAGGGGACTGGCGAAGCTCAAAGTTTAATTGTTAAATTAAATAAATTATTTAATGGACTTTAATATAATTTATTTAATAAACTTAAAATGATTTATCTTATAAACTTTAAATAAGTTTATTTTATAAATCTAAATTAGTTTATTTAGTTAAGTTATATTTAAGTTTATTTTATAAATTAAATTAATTACAATTTAAACTTAAAAAGAAAAAGAAAAATAGAAAAAGAAAAATAAAATAAAAGAAAAACCAAACAAAAGGAAAAGGAAACAAAAAAAGGAAAAACAAAAAAAGAAAAACAAAACAAAACAAAACAAAAAGGAAAGAAAAAAGAAAAAAAAAGGAAAATAAACAGGAAGCAAAAAAACGTGTACATTTTTTTGTTATTAAGTACATGTACTTGTTACTAGTAGTGGTAAAACCTGTCGCTACAGGTTGCCCCTCCCCCTGTCGCCACACAATCAGCTACTCCCTCCTGTACCATTGTTGCCACATATAAGTGGTGTAAATAAAGTTAAGTACAAAAGTATGTACTATGTTGTCGTCACACACACATCCTGTCGCCACAGAGCTTAAGGTACCTACTGTCGCCACAGAAATCTTAGCCACATATTTATTGTATAAAGACTACACTTTGCAGCAGATCTGATCAGTACTGTTTATCTTCTTCTCCAATAAAAAGAGAGCTGATAAAACAAGAAGCGGAGATTTATAGAGGAGTTCAAGCTACTTGAATATCCGTTTAACTTCTCACCAGATTAACGTTATAATGCCCGATTTAAATCTTTTATATTCTTAGGGGCATTATAATCGGTACCAGGTAATTAAATCCTTATACAAACAAAAGCTAGATTATTGTATAGGATTTGATTTGTAAATCTTTATAGTAGCTAGGAACTTTATTGTTCTTAGATTGTAGCCGGTTAATTTATTTACCGGAGTGTAGCAACATGGATTTCTTAGTCGAGCCTGATGGTTTAACCCGCTTGGAAAGGAATCATCGAACCTCGAGGATTTATATATGAATATATATTTTCCCGAATATCTTGTGTTCCTCATTTTTATCGTTCCAAACGCTATTCCTCTCAAGAACACGAAACCACTAACCGAGCACTAAATATTTTATCCGCTAAAGATTCGAAAGAATTTTTAATTTAGTGATTATCGTATTCAACCCCCCCCCCCACGATAATTCAGGACCTAACAATTGGTATCAGAGCCGACTGATTGATACACAAATCAGGATCCGAAAATTAATTTATTTTATTAATTTTCATTTACATAAATTTATTTTATAAATTTAATTTAGCAAATTTATTTTATAAATTTATTTAAATGAATTTATAATTTAAACTTGAATTAGTTTATTATATGAATTTATTTAAAATAAAGTTATTTTATAAATTTGAACTAAATAAATTTATTATTTAAATTTTAGTAAATAAAAATTATTAATGTAATTCTTTTTCAGGATTATTAAGCTGCCAATTTCAGAAGGTTTAGCTGCCAGATTTGTTCCTACTCTTCAGTTTTTATTTATTAGATGTCATGTTGTATTTGGTAGCTTCAGTTGTTGAACTTCAACGGTTCAACTAACAATTATGGCTGCCAACTGTGTGTTGTGCGCGAAGGAATTATAAAAAAGTGTACAGATTCAAATGTTCTTGGTTCATTTGTTGAACTTGCATACACGCGCGGATAAAGAATTTGGCAGCTCTAGCGTCCGCGTTGTCCACCCACGCGTGAACGACACGCGCCTGGTATAGCTGCAAACACTCGCGAGCTTCAGTTTTCCACGCGCTGGTAATAAAAAACAAGGCAGCCAGGCGGAATTGCAGTTGACGCGCATGGAAAGGTACACTGCACGCGCAGAAACAAATACATAAATCAACAGGAGGTTAAAATGATGTCGCACCAGCAAGGTTCTTGAGTGATGATCATGCACAGCAACTCGCGGGAAGTCAAAAACGGAATTACGGGACTTCGCAAGAGACTTCAGTCGCCACAGCCATTTTACTGGCTTGTCGCCACAGATTCACTCGTGGAAACAAAGTGGTTGTATTGCGACTTGGTTTGATCGCCACAGCCGAGTGATCATTTCCTTGTACTCTACTGATGTCCTACTAATCGCAATAGACTAGATCGCCACACGATACTTAAATTTGTAGCCCAAAATTAATTATTGTTGATTAACTTATTTTTCCATAAATATTTAAAATTCTTGAATTTAAATTTTTCTTAAATAATAATTTACATTTTATTTAATTTTTAAAAAAATTCAAAATTCTTGAAAATTAGATTTTATTTAAATATTTATTTTTGATTAATTTATTTTCTAAGAAAATTAAATTATTGGAAATTTAATTTTTTCTTAAATATTAAATTAAGGTTACTCAAGGATTGGTAGACTCAGAATTCCTCCGGGCTTTTAAAGTGGATTTTAATATTTTGAAAAAAACGAAGACCATGTGCTATTCAGACGGAAAATTCCCGAATACGGAAATTGAAGATAATGGTTTTCTTACTCCAACAAAATTGATTTCAAGACCTACAGTCGAAAATTGTGGAATTTCCTCAAAGTCTTACTCCATAGGATACCACTGGGTTTTCAGACGCAGAAATTAAATGAAATTTCTACGGGTACAATTTTTCTCGGAGATTTTAAGACAACTCTATGAATCCCGATTATACAGTCACACAGTGGTTTGTACCAATGCTATATTTATCCGGGAATCAATGAGATCATACAGGCAGGAATTGTGGAGGTCAGAGAGAATAGTGGGGACAAACAAACATCTCAGTTACATGCAGTATAGTTAGAACCTCGGGACAGAATGTAAGAGTTACTGATAGCTGAATCAAAAGAAGCTCAGGTAGTAGTACTTGAGGGACTGGATGTCAGGTCAGTGTTTCACATGTTAGGGAAGTTTGGTCGTATCAGATTCATAAGGAATACATAAGCTACATCCAAGGATCAAGCCTATCTATTCCGAAGCAGAGATTCTTACAGATTCAGTTCAAGGGGTGATTACAAGACTGAGAATGGGACATATATAAGATTTGATAGCTACAGTTATGACAAGACATATGTGTCAAGTACCTATCAGGGGTTTGCTACAACGGAACAAGAAGCTTGACAAACAAGGATGAGTAGGGATTCAGTTGAAGAGCTGTGACAAAGGTGGAATGTTTGCTTAGGGAAGCATCCAGTCAAAACTTATAGTGCACGGGAAAGAGTTGAGATGGATCAGATGACAAGAATCTTGAATATCTTGCTTTCATAGCAATCTCTGAAGATGGTCCAACTCACATATCTCAGGTTTCAAATTCTTGAACCACTGCAATACTTTGCTCTCAATATTCAATGCATGATAAGATCCTAGTGTTTAAATGTTTAACACTCGTACAAGCATGATATCATCACACATAGATAATGCTGAACTAGTTCACTAGATTATTTTATGATAGCTAGGATTGATGTTTAACTTGTGCATGTTACTTTAGATGATCTTAAATAATTGTTTGAATATTTGTTGAACATGATTAATTGCTTTAGTGAGATATATGTTTTCTAGCATATAAGACCTTTGTTCATGCTTATCATCTGTATCCTATTACAATGTGATTTATTCATTTGATCTGAATTGTTTGTTAAGATGTATTAGTTTATAATTGGATTGAGATAGCTAGATGAGATTCATCAACATGATTGGACTAGTCAGAATTAGTGATTTATTTGTTTATTCTGTTTGTTTCATATCATGCCTATCTTGCTTAATTCTTATGTGTAATGTTTCTGAATGAATGTCATGTATTCTTAACACAATACTTGCTTATTTAAATACCATAAATGCATCTCCTAGTACTTGCATTAATTATAGAAAAGCATGTTTAGAATTACAATAGGGCAAAGACTGCTAGTCCTCCTTATGTAAGGTTGGAACCATTTTCCCCTAGCCTAGAGACAAATTTGTCAAGGGTATTTAAATGGAGAAAATGGTCAGTTAAAGATAAGAATTAGCATGATAAGGTTGCAGCTGTTGTTATCTCTGTTTATAATAATATCTCTAATCCATCTGGACCCAAACTGATAAGTTAGGTACCAAGAACTGTTAATCCATTTGTGAGTGCAGGACATAACAGGTTAATTGATTCATATGTATTCTTGGTAATTAATACTCAAGGCACATGATCAAAGAAAGAGCCTCACAATCAAATGTGATCAACAAAAGCTATTTCGTCAATAATCTTTGGAGATGACAGCAAAGGTTCTCTCTACGGGACAAGCTATGCAGAAAAGGGATGTCATCATGGATTCAACAATTGCTATCACTGATAACAACTAATCATTGGAGTCACTGATAACAATTGAAGCAACTTCTTGCTGGAAAATCAAGGCACAAATCCTCTTATCAGACAGTTCTACATCAAAGGACAAAATGTCAATTCAATGAAGGATTAGTGTCTCATCTGAAGCAGGAAGATTGAGAAGCTTGCTCTTCTTAGAGTAAGAAAAGGAAATGCTCGTGGCTAGACTGGAAACTCTGAAAAGGTGAATTCAATAGTTTCTACTGGAAAGCTTCATCTGACAAAAGTTTAGCTATGGCATTGGAAGCTCTCACCCTTGAACATCAACTCAAGGAACTCTTTTGTGAAAAGGGGTTTGTGAGATGACTGCCTCATCTGAAATTCAGAAGATGATAAATGTGAGGCATGTCAGAAAGAGAAGTCAAAGACAACATCACACCAAAGTAAAGATATACCTTAGTGATGGTGGTTGACTACTCTTATGTAACAAAGTTGTTGTTCGTGCGTTCTCAAGACAAGACATCACAGATGGTGATTGATCACATCAAAGAAGATCAAGCTGGAAGCAACTGTAAAAGAAATGATCTTGTGATCAGATAATGGGACTGAATTCAAGAATCAGTTCTGATTAATATCTGTAACATCAATAATATTCTGAGACTTATTCAGCACTGGGAACTCCGTGTCAAAATGGAGTGGTACAAAGGAAGAACCAGAACTTGATTAAAGCTACAAGGGTAATATCAAGCTAATCAAGACTTTCTAAATACCAAAGAGCTGGAGCTGTCAAAACAGTTTGCAACACGTAAGATCAAGCCTTGATCTGGATGTATACATGAAGACTACTAATGAGTTAATGGCCAACAGAAGCAAACACTGGATAACCTGGAAGTGTTTGGAGAGAATATTCTACAAAAGCAAACAATTAAATGTTTTCAGTTGTTTGAGGATCTTGGAATTTGCAGCTAAGACTTGTAAAGATATTCCTCATGGCTACTCAGTGGAGTTTACAACCTATAGGGCATTTGTGGTTGATCAACAGAAGATGATTGAAAGTGTAAGTGCACAGTTCAACAACTCAATGCTCCAAGCTATTAAAGGAGAAATTAATGGTATTGATGATTCATATCCAAGCAGTGGAATGGCAGTGTATAATATAACTCATTAATTCAATGAAGCCAGTCAGCAAGGGTAAGGATTTTCAGGTAATCCCAACAACAACTTAGGGGGAGCAAAATAGAAGAATCAACTAGTCAGATACAACACCACATTGAAAATTCAGAGGACACAACAAGAATATATCTGCTGAGACTAAGGGTTTGATGTCAAGTCTATTCCCAGAGTCTAGTTCTTAAGTGATCCAGATGATGGAGTAATGATTAGCAGGGCTACTGAGTGCGAATGGTTATTTATCTAGTTTTCTATCTGAAGAAGAAACTAAGAAAGTTATAGAAGCTCTGATAGATCCGGATTGATTGGGTGATTGCAAAGCAAGATGAACTCAATCAGTCAGCAAGCAGATTGTAGGGAAGCTGGTATCCAAACCAAATAAAAATATTGTAATTGGTACAAGGATAACCAAAGTCAAACTGGATGACGATGGCATTGTTACGAGGGACAAGGCCAAACTGGATGCTAGGTTATTATTAGGAAGCAGTATCTAACAGATAGCACCAGTGACGAGACTTGAGGATATTATGACATATCAGGCACCTGATGCACATTACACTTGGAATTGGACTCTAGTAGATGTGTACAAGTGCAATCCTGGTTGGTGAGTCAAAAGAGGAAGTCAATGTATATCTCTTCTTCATAATCCCACTTTAGGTTGGTATGAACTAGTATACTACTCAAGCAATCGTCAAGGACATGTTATGGCACTCTAACAGAAGTTACAGTTTAATATGAACTAGTAGAGTCGTCATATTAATAACTCTCTTATCACTAGGCACAAATATAATGTTATATATGTGCTCTAATATAATGATAATGTTATATGTTGGTCTACTAACAAAGACTTGTGCAAGATTATTTGCTAAGTAATTGCAGAATAGGTATGGAGGAGCGTGTTGGAAAGGTTACAATTCTTTTTGGAATTACTTCAAGCAAGCCATTAGGATAATTCTTTTAGGAGCTCAAGCAATTCAAAAGAACAATTCTTTTAGGAGCACAAGTAAACCAAAAGGATAATGACAATACAAGTAAGTTAAGGATCTTTTGAAGATGCAAAATTTGGAAGATTCTGAACATGCCAAGAGTACTTACCAACAGAAACCACTAAAGCTTGATTAGTGCAACTCAGGTATAATGACAAGCTATATAGGTATGACGAGCTCACTCTTTTACTCAAATGCTAATAGACAACATGTAATGTTCTCAAGATGTCAAAGTGCAAGGTTACAAGTGGATCCTAGATAATCCAATCGTATAGCTATTAACAAGATTATTAATATCTTAAGGGACTACCAACTCTTGGAGTAAAGTACCCTAAAGATATTGTGCTTAACATGTTTGGCTATATAGATATAGAATACGCATATTGTAAGAAAGACATGAGAAACATCTCTGAAGCTTTCAACTTAAGTGACAGGAGAAGCATCTCAGGAAGTAGTCAATTTCGTGGACGAAGATTGATTTCTTGTTATGATAAGAAACAACCTCAAATCCAACAACACTGTGGAATACTCTATGACAAGGCACCTTTACACCAGGTATCATTTAATTAGAGAGCATGTCTTTTAGTCAAAGAGTTACTGACAGAAACATTTATTAAATCACTTGATAAAGTTAATTTTTCAAGACTAGTTTGTAAGTGTGGGATATCATTCATTACATATTAGTTGGAAATCCCATCTGTAAGGAATTCTTCATATAAGTTCACAAGTATTAAATCTTCAATATTTAAAGGACTTGTGAATTTATCAGTAATCCAGTACCTCGTACTTAGTGCTACTATCTTGATTATCATGATTACAATGTCATATATATTTGTGGTAGTTAAGTATTATAGCATTAAGTTTGAATACTATTTTAATTGATTTAAATTATGACTGTAGACAATTCCATTCTATATCAGTCTCATAATTTAAATTATATTAATATAATAAGTAGCATAGTTATTTGTATCATGTACGAATAATTGTGATACTTTTAGTATTAGTGATATTATTTAGAATTTTTGTTCTAAGTAATCAATGCTTATTTCTAAAATCACTGATATTGAAAGCTGAAGTATTTTCTGAGTTAAGTGTATAAAACTCTCAACATTTTATATGCTTAGAAAGTATTTCTAAAATTAATAATTACCCAGAGAGTGATTGCCATGTATATAAGTCATATATCCTATTGGTGATTATTCAAGGATAATTATGAAAATATTTAAGTGCTACTATCTAACTCATAGATATTTAGTATTTATTTATTTAATATTTATTTTGGGTAGTTTAGGATTATGAAAATTGAAGCAATTCAATGATTTTATTTGCTCCATAATTCAAACTAACTTAAAATAAATAAGCAGCATGATTGATTATAACTAAATCTGTCAACAATTGATATCTAGTATATTGATTGTAACTTATGTGTTATAAGTTAATTATGAGATTTTGGTTTTAGTGAATTTAGCAATGCTTATATCTCAAGAATTCACTGAAATCAGAATCATAATTGTAGCATGATTAGTTGTGTGCTAATTATTGACTCATATCAGTCAATGATACTTAGTTAAGAGTTTAACTATGAACTAATTGTGAAGTATTAGTATTTGTGACATTACTCAGAACTCCTCTAAGTAATCAATGTTTATCCTCAGTCACTTATACTAATATAAAAAGTGTAAAAATATCTCTTGAAGTACAACTATGGTCAATAAAGATTTTGCTTTATTAGAAGTAACCATATGTTGTTAACCTAAAATAATTTTTATACTTATTTGCAAATTCCTAAACACTTTGATAATAGATGAAATACTCAATGGATCAAAGTATATGGAACTTAGAATATTTTTCTAAGATTGCAAACAAGTCAATGTTGGTTAATGTTGCTTTATTTATCGAACCAATATTGTTTGAGATATTACAATTGTTAGGAGTTAAACAATTGTACGATATATGAAATTGAATGTTGATGTCTTTTTGATAGATAATTGGTATTTAATTCATTGATATCTTATTTTAATATTTAAAATAGGATGCAACATAATTATTGGTATCGAAAGTACTTGACAAGTATCAGACAATGATATATTGTTAATATTTTATTGCAGATAATTGTGAGATTTTAAGTTCTAGTGGATTTATATGAGTTGCTACATCTAACAGATTCACTACAATTTGAAATTAGCAGCATAGTCAGTCTTATTAAGATTATTTATCAATAAACAATGTTGTTGATTATAATTTTATATAGATAGATTATAGAGTTTTTGATATGAATGAGAATTGCTTAGACTTTACCCTAAGTGATCAATGCTTTTACAAAAACCCATTCAAATTAAAAGACAAAATCTTTCTTTTTCTTCTTAATACTGCTAGGTCATTAGTCTGTGTCTTATCAAATCATTTATCTTTTTAGGCATAAAAACAGACTTGTGCACTCAAACTAGTTTTAAGAGAAAAATCAAACTTCTTTCTACATTAGTGATTGCTTATTTCATTAAAATATTTTGAAATCACTATTGTACATCATTTCTCTCAAAAGATTAAATGTATAATTTTCATTCATTATAGATCTTAAGTGCATTTTATCTCTAAATTGCCATATGCTCTGTGATACAGGTTCAGCCTCCAATGGCATTCTTTCATTGATAGTCATGAGGTTAAAAACCCACAACTTCTATCCCAGACTGTAAAGACAAATACTGAAACAGAACCAACCAACACTCTCTTACCACTAAAATGAAGTATGAATGAGCGTGAGGGAGAAAGTGCCTTAGTGCACCACATAAGGAAGGTTCTGAAGTCAACCCAGCAGCTCTGTCTCCTACAAATATGAGTAGTATTTAAACCGAGACAACTGCTAGCCCCCATATATCTTCTCAAAAAGATGTAATGGCTGAAAAGGCACAAAAATAGTTACTAGATTCATCCTCTCAACAGGGTGCGTCTATTGAAATTCGCCTTTCGGCCTACTCATCCGATGTAGTGTCACCACCTCAAACATAAACAATTCTTTAATGGATGAGTTGACGGAAACAAGAGTTTCGATCATTTTACGGTCAGATTCAATTGTTCAAGGTTCTTTAATGGACCAATTGCCTTTATAGGTGTTAGGAGAGGATACTGATCCAATAGCCATATGTCAGTGGTCAGTGTCTACCTCCACGGGACTAATAAACCTGGATGCATCTGCGGATAGTGGATCTGACATAGGTGCAGATCGGCAACTTGTTGACAATGATTCAGATATTACCTGATGAGTCACAAGGAAATGTCTTCACAGACATTAGAAGGGAACTTTGATCTTTATGCTAAATTCTTTGGATCATTGTTTACCTTCCCAAAGTTCAAATCTGGAACCCTAAAAGGGAAACTGGAAACTTGTAGATTATGACTCAGATTTATCTGACGAGTCTAACAAGGATGGGGATTTGCGAACTCCCATTGCACCACCTGTGACCTCCTTAAGGATGGCTAAGGTGATTTTCCTTGCAGATACAGCTGGATTTTGGAGCTATGATAGGAGTGATACACTTGTGAGAATGAGTGTAAACACGAGTCTAGAGAAGAGTGAAACAGTTGTGAGGTACATGAAACAGAATCACACACTCACAGTGAGGAAGAAAGAGAAATACCATATCCCATTCCCTATCCCTAAACATGGTTCTTGATACTTCGGGTCTCGAATCTGTTTATGATGGGAACCTAACTCTTAGGGACCTAACATTTACAGATTATATTAGAATACTTCGGGACCTTTGAGAGCTAACAATTGGTAACAATTGATGATCTCACATTGGGGAGGTATAAGGAGTTGGGAAGATTGGTGAACATGATGATCAACAGTGAAGTCATTCTTGCAGCATTTAAAGGGACATGGTTGATCAGACTATAACTTGTTATTTCTTTTCCAACCAAGTAACATATGAGAACTCCTTCAGACGACAGCATACATTCCTTCTCTAAGGGGGAGATAAAAGCTTATATAATAGTTTGGAGGATTCCTCAACTAAGGGGGAGAAATAACAGGAAGGAGGAAAAAGGTAAAGCATATGTACACTACACCACACCATTGTTGTTTGTAACTACGGATCCTATTGTATGGGAGAGGTAGTAAACACAAAGGTGATCAGAAGAAGTGGTTTGGTTCATCACTATTCTTCATTAGGGGAGAAGCTGTTTTCCAAAAGGGGAATACCATTAGTTCTTATCTACGGATCCTATTATACGGGAGAGGTGGTAGACGAAGGTGATCTCCTTTAAGCAGTTGATTCTCATAGGGGGAGAAGCAAGAGAGATATGCGCTTCTCAACATAAAATGTGGTTGTACAAAAGAAGCTGTTAATGATTACTTCAAGAATGAGAAGTATTATTTGGCAGAGATTTGAAGAACCAAGAAAATGAAGATGAAACTACTTGAAGATCAGTTCAGTGCTAGAGGACAAGCATCTTTCATTTCAGTTACTCAAGAAATCTGGAAATGCAGTATTTGATCTAGAAAACCAGTAGCATTATTTACAAGTCCTGGTATATTACTTTTTCTAGTTGTTAGTTGAGTTATCCTCTCTATTTAATTTGTTTGTTAAGTTTAACAATCAAATAGGGGGAGATTGTTGGTGAGACTGCGTAGCTGTATGAACAGTTACGTGATAAGTCAACACAATAACAACACTAGAACATGATAGGTTAATAATACTACGTCTACACAAGAAATCAGGAAGAATGAAGATAAGGCAAATACAAAGAATCAGAAAATTAGAAGAAAGCCTGAAGTCTGTCTACAGGTCACTGAAAGAAGTTCATTAATATGATCATGCATCAGTGAAGAACAAAGGTTAAAGACTTTCAGGGTTTCAGAAATATTGAAGATTCAATATACAAGTGCTACCGGAAGATTTCAGTGTATTGGCATTGATTGAAGATAGACAGTGTTTGAAGCATAGGAATATGAAGAATTGAAGACAGGGTATAGACAGAGGCTAATGAAGACGTTGTCTAAAGTACCAGAAAGGATTCCAGTGAAAGTACATTTGTTTATTGACAGTCAGTGTTCGAAGCAATAAAGTTGAGGCAAGCTTAACAATGTAATCAAGGCCATAATACGAAGACCTGAATCGGGGTTAGTCGTCTGTGAACCAGACCAGTTGCACTAGGCGTCAACAGCTCGTGAAAGGAATCTGAGTATTATTCATAGAAGAATTGTTAAGTTGAGGAACGTACTTGGATTGAACGTTTATATGTTAAAGTACGAGAAGAGGTGTGTGGGGTATTCAGCTCAACAGCTCAGGGGACTGGCGAAGCTCGAAGTTTAATTGTTAAATTAAATAAATTATTTAATGGACTTTAATATAATTTATTTAATAAACTTAAAATGATTTATCTTATAAACTTTAAATAAGTTTATTTTATAAATCTAAATTAGTTTATTTAGTTAAGTTATATTTAAGTTTATTTTATAAATTAAATTAATTACAATTTAAACTTAAAAAGAAAATAGAAAAATAGAAAAAGAAAAAAAAGCAAAGGAAAAAGGAAACAAAAAAAAGAAGGAAAAAGAAAAAAAAAAACAAAACAAAACAAAAAGAAAAGAAAAAAGAAAAAAAGGAAAATAAACAGAAAGCAAAAAAAACGTGTACATCTTTTTGTTATTAAGTACATGTACTTGTTACTAGTAGTGGTAAAATCTGTCGCCACAGGTTGCCCCTCCCCCTGTTGCCACACAATCAGCTACTCCCTCCTGTACCATTGTCGCCACAGAGAAGTGGTGTAAATAAAGTTAAGTACAAAAGTATGTACTATGCTGTCGCCACACACACATCCTGTCGCCACAGAGCTTAAGGTACCTGCTGTCGCCACAGAAATCTCAGCCACATATTTATTGTATAAAGACTACACTTTGCAGCAGATCTGATCAGTACTGTTTATCTTCTTCTCCAACAAAAAGAGAGCTGATAAAACAAGAAGCGGAGATTTACATATGAGTTCAAGCTACTTGAATATCCGTTTAACTTCTCACCGGAGTAACATTATAATGCCCGATTTAATTCTTGTATATTCTTATGGGCATTATAATCGTTACCCGGTAATTAAATCCTAGTATAAACAAAAGCTAGATTATTGTATAAGATTTGATTTGTAAATCTTTGTAGTAGCTAGGAACTTTATTGTTCTTAGATTGTAGCCGATTAATTTATTTACCGGAGTGTAGCAACACCCTCGAGGATTTATATACGAATATATATTTCCCCGAATATCTTGTGTTCCTCGTTTTTATCTTTCCAAACACTATTCCTCTCAAAAACACGAAACCACTAACCGAGCACTAAATATTTTATCCGCTAAAGATTCGAAATAATTTTTAATTTAGTGATTATCGTATTCAACCCCCACTTCTACTGATAATTCGGGACCTAACAGTCACTCCTCTTGAGCTTCATTCTTCGTTTTAATGGCTTGTCCAACGGAATCATTACCCTCACCCTCAAATAGTCCCTCCATACTCCCATAAAATTATTAGAGTCTGACTCCACAAAGTTTCCAATGTAGTTACCTATATCTTTAATTACTCGCTGAGACATGAACCCCGGATCCATTCCATGTATCTGCACCCATAACATAATTTTGTTTATGCTTATTGTTCTCAGGGTTATATCCTGTTTTCAACCTTTAAAAGACCAACTGAAAACGTCCGAACGTTCATGGACTTCCGTCTATCACACGCTTTATGTCCACCTCATGATAGAATTGGAAGATGAATCTGTTTGGCTGCAGTTCCTTTACGTACATTCCTTTCCCCGGACGCCACAAAGATGTCATCTTATGTTGCATTGCTTGGAAGTCTATTGGTGATTATGTCAAGAAGCGGCCTACCAAGCACCATCGTACATTAATCTCCGCATGTTCTTCATCTGGTTCCTCATACATCAGTCCCCCCCTCCTCTTCATCCTCTAATCTGATTAACGCAAAACTATCTTCCATCTCCCTTGTTGGGTCTTTTCTTTCTGCCATCGAAAACTAGAACAAGAAACACACAGTACTATGACTGACAGTCCTTTGACAAAAGACGTGATAAAACCCGGCTTACTATGCCATAAGGCAAGATTAAATTACTATGCAAGGGGCAAGTCTTTTCACTTACTAACAAACTAGATTAGTTCCCGGGCCGATACCCGGTTATATTATAATATTTTCTAAAAAATTATTTTGAAATAGCTAAATTTAATTTATATATGTTAATATTCTATTCCGAAATAGCGGATTGAACGGCTAGCGAACTCCGGCAAGAAAACGGCTTTTATCACAACCTTGATCCCCAGGATGGGAAAAGTACCGGCCCGGACCCCAAAAAAAAGAGATCACCATCGAGACATTTTTAATACATTATAATGAGAGTAGAATAAAATTATAAACACAGAAATTTAAAAAATAATATTATAATAAAATTATAATAATGAGGAAGAAAAAAATGAGAAATAGGTAAGAGAGAAATGAAAAATGGTTAAGAGAGAGAATTAGTGGAGGTAATAAATGAACGGTTTTTACCCATGGGTCACACATTAAGCACAAACTTCTATAAATTTAGCTTGTTTTGATTGATCCAATACTTCTTAAGGATGATGGATCCCCTGCATTTAGAATATATACACTCAATCAAAATACTCCAAAATTTATAAGTTTTAGTGCTTAGCATGTGCCCATAAGCACACACTAGACAAACCCATAAACGAAAGAGAGAGGTTGAAAGTAAATTAAATGAGGAGGAGAATTGTTAGTGAAAGATGACATTATCAAAATTGACGAGAGTTTGACACTGTATATATGATTATGTAAGCTTTCAAGGAAAGCTTGACACGTAAGGTATAAGGTATAAGCTGTATTTTTTTATTATAATGTAGATACTAATAATTACTAATTAAAAGGTGATGGAATAATTTTACATGAAATTACTTAAGAAAAATATCCTACATCATACATATTTGTCTCCATGAGACCATGACACAAAAATTAAACATTGCACAACTTCTGTACAAATGGAACACATAAAATCACATCTCCAATGCATTTCATGTTTCAACAACAAAAACACAACTCCAAACAAACAGTACACAGTATCTCTCTCTCTCTCTCTCCCTCCTCTCCTCCCTCTCTCCCTCTCTCTCTCCCTCCCTCCCTCTCTCTCTCCCTCCCTCCCTCTCTCTCTCTCTCTCTCTCTCTCCCTCTCCTCTCTCTCTCTCCCTCTCTCCCTCTATCTCTTTCTCTCTCTCTCCCTCCTCTCCTCTCTCTCCCCCCCTCTCTCTCTTTCTCTCTCTCTCCTCTCTCCCCCTCTACCCTCAGTCCTCTCTCTCTCCCCCTCCCTCTTGCAAACTAAAAATATGTCTTCATCTCTCTCTCCTTTCAATCTCTCTCCCCTAACACCAAAACCCAACCTCCCCTCCTTCAAAACCCCACCTCACTTCCACCTCCACCTCATCAAAGCCTCATCTTCACCTCCCCCAAATCTCTCTCCTACCCCACCTCCCAAAAAGTCATTTGCTGAGGCCACTGGTGATTTCTTCCTTGGTTTTGCTTCAAGAATCATCAAGAATCGAATTGAAGGAAATGGTAATTATGGTAATGATGATATCAAGATGTTTGGGTATGATGATGATGTAGAGAGAGAGAATTTGTTTTGGGGCAGTGGGAAAGAAAGAATTGCTGCTGTTTTGGAGGATCCTTTACAGCCAGAAGTTGTCTGGGAGCAGAGATTGAAGGATGTTGAGGCTGAGAGAAGTCGAAAGACGGTTTCGAGTCCCGGGTTTAGTTTTTCTGCTGCTGGATTGTTGTTTCCTTATCATCTTGGTGTTGGGAAGTTGCTTATTGAAAAAGGGTATATAAAGGTATAAACTTTATCAAAAGTTCGGATTCTTTATTTATGTTCTTGTTTATTTGCAAGGTATAATATAGTCGAAAACTGAAAATGTTGATTTGTAGCATTGTATTAGTGATCGGTTTGATGTTGGGTTGTTTAAATTCAATTGTTTGTCTACCTGATTGTACCCTTGTATGACTGAGAGGGTGAGGGTGCGAGGAAGGGGGAGTGTTGAATGCATTCTGACGGATGATCGGTAGTGGGTTTAGAGTTTGTTGGTTGATATGGTTTGTAGAAGGACATGATCCTATAAATAGCATTTTTTTGGTGTAGCAAACTAAAAGAATTTTATGTTCAATCTTTATGTATGCGTGTGTTAATGAGACAAGTGTTATGTAAAGTATTCCTGCTCGATTACTGGAACACTTTAATGATGCATTAGCAAATTGTTTCGGTGAGGATGCATTAACCATTAAGTAAGCAGGTTGTGTGTATTTCAGGATGACACACCTTTAGCCGGTTCTTCAGCTGGAGCAATAGTCTGTGCTGTAATTGCATCTGGATCCACTATGGAAGAGGCCTTAACAGCTACTAAAGTATTGGCTGAAGATTGTAGGCTTAGAGGAACTGCATTTCGTCTTGGGGTATGTTTATTCCTAGAGGCAAATGGCAATATTACATGAATGCTTACTGTATTGTGGCTAAATATTATGGTAACAGAAAATCTTTCAGCAAATTATACAAACATATTTAGTTAGTCGAGCTGTTGAGGTACTTGTACAGGGAGTGGAAAGATTAATGTATTACAATATGGAAGGGGGTAAAAGGAAGCAGGGGAGGAATTAGAGAAATAAACTGATCAAAAGTGAGCTAAGTCTCGATGATTTGAAAGAAGAGAAAATAATAATGCAAGACATACATAATGTTTCAGTTTTGAGCAACCACGTGCATGTTTGCTGCAGCTGATAGAGTTCCTTTTAGCACTCTAGAAAAGAAAATCTTAGCTCTGGTAACCTTGTTAAAAGGCACCTATCTGGGCTTTTAGGGATTTTATGTTCAATATGTGACAAGCAGCCTTGTAACCTCTAGAGGATGCTGGTGTTGAAATGTTCTATTATTTTAATTTGGTTCTGAAAGCAGAAAGGTAAGTGGTCAATGATTTTCCTAAGTTTGTAATTTTTACATCCTTAGTTCCTATGCTGATTTTATGATTCATCCTACATGATTCTGGTGTAGCACCATTGAATAGTTAAGTATAGTTCATATTGGATAATCCTTCCAATTTGAAACTTGTAATGGCACTTTGTTCTATTCTGAGAGCACAATATACTTTTGATTAATGTTACTTTGTAAGGAAAAAAAGAGATAAAGGATAGATGTTATATTTAAGCATAAAGTTTGGCATATGTGGTTTATTTAAAAAATTTCACTCTGAAAGATATTTATTTGCACTATTTGTACTCAAACAGTCAATAATCTATTACTTTTAGTAATGCACTTATCCAAAATTTTCAAGCATTGATCATCCCAATTTTTAATTTCCAGGCTGTTCTCAGAGAAGTTCTTGTGAACTTTTTGCCGGATGATGTTCATATAAGGTCCAATGGAAGGGTCCGAGGTTAGCAAAGCTCTTTTTATTTTAGAAGTATGTTGAAGTATCTGTTAAAAATGCCTACAAGGGAGATATATGCAGTTTTATATAACATTGGTTGATCTTTTAGAAATATTGAAATATCTTTATACAAAACTCCCTCTTTGTGTGTGTTTGTGTGTGCTTTTTATTTTATTTTTTTAAATGAAAAAAGTAGCATCATAACCTGGTGCTTACATGCTTAATGTTCTCATTGGCTGTACTTCATTTGGTACTTTTGTTATTCAATTAGCTGGATAATGGAAATAATTGTTTTTAACGGGTCTCCTTTGTTTTAAGTGCTGTTTTGTCTTGGGGTTAGTCAAACATGTCGCGAACTTCTTGTCCATGCTTTTCCACCATGCTCGGGATTCACTAAGCTGTAGTCTTAGGAAACCTCTTTTATTTTTAATTTAGGCATTCCACAGGACATGTTTTTCCACTGTCCGCCTTGCAAGGCGGCTTTCTAATAGGATTGTCACCTCCACAGCTCTTGGAGAGTTTTTCATTCAAAAGGTTTTGGTATGTTTCTAGAGTCCAGGGGGAATGCTGCTATAAAAAAGGTATCTCTTATGTTTCGATTTATACTGCTTTTCATACGAGGGCTTCAAGAGGGGTCAAAGTAGCGACAAGTAAATTAAAAGCAGCAAGGTTGTTCCATTTACTCTTGGTGAATAATGCTGAGTTGATTAGAACAGTAGGAAAGTTTCATGTGGTGGAAAAAGGGCCATTGGAACAAAATATTGAGAGAAGAAAATGGAAATCGTCAAAGCCAGCCAACTTTCTTACGAACTTCACCAACTGGGCGATTTGGTACGGATCTTATTTTCTGCAAAGGAAATATTCTGAGCCATGCAGTAATATTAGACTTGGCACAATCTATACAAGCAATACCAGTGATCTATGCCTAGAATGTTTTGCTAGATCCTAACTGGACCTGCCCCTATTATGGACTATACTTTCAGCAATAGATAAATGCAACCAGCTAATTCAGTATTGCAAGTTCTTAGAGGCATTATCCTTGCATCTGAGTTGGATATCCTGCTTGGACCCCTCATTGTTACTCTTTCCCACGCCTTTTGAACTAGCAAGGAATATTACTGTATAGAAGTCATACACCGCAGTCTTGTCAGGGAGTTGTTTTTCTGGTTATATAAGTCGCATGCTCTTTCCCAAACCTTTTGGACCTGTAAGGAGTAGTGTATAGTACAGAAGTTCTACACCTGGAGTCTCATTAGGGAGTTGTTTTCTGGTAATATAAGTCCCATTGTTTTTAGAATTTAACAAATGAATATAGCTCCATTCATTCTGTTCACAATATATGGTATATACTATTATACATGAAGTCATGTTTAATGGAATTATACTGAAAAAGGATCATGTTTATCCTATAACTTTTATGTTTGTGTGTGGTGTGCCTTCTCATTAAAATGTTTTACTGAGGTATATATGTTTGCCTAATAAATTAGGCAAGTGCCATTACTGGTGTTGGCAAAGTTATAACTTTATTGCTACATCGTTTATTTTGGTTATATGTTCTTAAATACAAGCCCTGGGCAGGTTTGTGTATTAATTAATGCAATGAAAGCTTATTTAAATAGTAAGTTAAGTTAGCATTTGTAACCCAACTTTAGTCATAATAGATATAGGTAATAATATCATTTCATCACAGTTGCTGTCACACAGATTCTTTGGAAGCCCATAGGTCTATTGGTTGACCAATTTGACTCTAAAGAAGATCTCATCAATGCAGTTGTCACATCATCCTTCATTCCGGGGTACATATTGTATTTTTTTTACTCATAATAGTGCTAAATTATTTGCTGAAAGTTATAAATTGAATGAATATCTTGCAGATATCTTGCTCCAAGGCCAGCTACAATGTTCCGAAATCGTCTTTGTATAGATGGTGGTTTGACATTGTTTATGCCTCCGACATCTGCTTCTGAGACGGTATTTCCTTGACAACTTATTTAAGAAGTTGTCACCTTTCTGCATTTTAAGTCAAACATACACCCTTTGAATAGTAACCTTCAGTGTGTGTTTATGTGCATACTCATACATGTTTCATTCAATTTTTTTTTAAGATTTTACATTTATTTCATGTGCCTTTACTTTTTAAGCCTACACATGAGATTTGTATGGTCTAATATTAATTAGTTTTGAATTATTTTCTGAAGTATACAATAGTGGGAACTGGAAAGAATGATTGTCACAATTCACATATATTGCTCTACTAAATTTGTTATTTTATAGTGTGAATATGTCAAGGTTGGGGGTTCCGTAAAGGTGATACTCCCTTGTGGTCATAATATATGTGTCATCATAATGATGAAACTCATTGCTTATGTTTATTATGTTTTTTCACTTCTTTTAAACAAAACATGTCAATATAGCTCAGACCCCTCCCTAAACCTTGTTTTGATACATGTTAAGTAACCATCTCATCTAAAACCTAATCTAAACCTAACCTTAAGGTGTTAAGAGTAAGGTCTTAAATAGAGTCGTCGTAATTTTGATTCCCTCCATTGTTCATCTGTTCAAATTCTAATTTCTTTGTGCCCATGCTGTGCAACTCAGCATTTACTATTTGCATTTGTACTCCTGCCCATGTATAACTAGAGAAAATGTATTAATTCTTTTCTTTGTTATTGTCCTGCTCTCCATATGGACAACCTATTAAATTTTCTGTTTTAGAAATCATAGAGTGTAAGCCATACATTACTGAATTATCTTGGCGAATACCTCTCTTGGTATTAAGAAGTCTGAGGGTATGAACCTTGGTGGAGAGGTGTGAGTATATAAATTATTTCCCTTAGAAAAAGTTTCTGTTCGATCAAGTAAATTGATAGGTTGCTATATAGGTACGCGTGTGTGCTTTCCCTACCAGTCGTTTGGGACTGCAAGGAATTGGGATCAGCCCAGACTGCAACCCTGAAAATAGGGCTACTCCTCGGCAGGTAATTATTACCTAAAAATTGGGTAGTTCTTTCTTGTATATATTATTCTTTTATAACTTCTTCTTTGAGGGCATTATTCTTTTTAACTGTACTTGTCTTCTACAGCTTTTCAAGTGGGCACTTGAGCCAGCAGAGGACTCTATTCTGGATAAGCTATTTGAACTAGGATACCTCGATGCAGCTGTGTGGGCAGAACAAAACCCAGTTGAGATGCTTGTGGAAGAAAATACACCACTACAAAATAGTATCTAAGCGGTAAGTTTTGATATGAAAACACACGATTTCCCTTTAGGCTTAGCAGTAAATGAACCAATGGAAGTTGGAACCATCCATATATCCTGGTCAGGAATAGGTATAGTTATAGATTACACAAGGAACACAAACATGTAGTAAACTCCAAGACAATTGTATATAGTAGTAGGGGTAGCCTTGGGACATTAGAAATCATATACAAGTATGTACACAAATATAGTATGTAATCAAAATCAAGCAATGAACTAACAAAGATTTCACAGTTCCAGCCTTCCAGCTGTTTATTTCAGCAGTAACACTTAATAACTAGATAATTGAACACGAAGCTCTATTATCGTAGCTCACAGTACATTCTTTAATTCTTAAAGCGGAATGAACATTTTGTCATCTTACATCTAGTTGAATTATGATGAACCACAATCTGGGATAGCATAGAGCTACTAAAGATTGCTCCAAGATCATTATGATGGACAAACTAATATATCGAGGCAAATGTAGAGCTAGCTGTATATAATCATATTACATGGTCGGTGTTGTTTTTTTTAACGTAGCTAATGTGCAGCCGCTACCCTTTGGGGTGCGCACTGGATAAACCCTACCTACGGGTTTACGTAATAGCCTGCAAACCACGTGAATCAAGATAAATTACATTTAAGCGACGGGCTCTGGCTCAGGAGCCATAGTCATAAATTCTCCTCGATTCGAACCTATAACCAAGAGGATAATTATTGTCTTTTTAACCAACTGAATCAACCCTTTCGGACACGGTCAGTGTTGTTACGGAATCCCTCGAGCACAAATAACTCAAAATTGAGATATACTTCCTGATAAAACTTACAAATGATGGACCATTACTGTTTAACTCTAAACATTCGACAAAAAATTATAGAAGCTGGCAATCAGATCTCTGCTCCTTTCAAACTCCGTGCCTTTACATTACACAATACTGAGAAAAAGAAGAAATGGTAGATCATCCTCTGTATTACAACGTAACGGAGGCAGTAAACATGGAGGTCACAAATGCATCTGTTGAGAAGCTTGAAGCCTCGACAAAACCTGCTGGATTCTGTCATGATTCATTATATTATCCATGATAAAAACATCCGTAAACAATGGTGTAAACTCAACATGTAACATCCACGAGTTAGACAATGACAGCAAGGCATGCGTATCCGTTTGCAGGAACATCTGGAGAAATTGTTCTGTTGCAATATCAATCAACATTATTAAGCTATCTTCCCTCCACGAAACTTGCACAGGCCCTGGTTTCAGGCCATCTTCGAGCATTTGGTGTCAGGCACGTTATAGCCTCCTTGGCTTAATTAATTGTCCTAGTCAAGAATCAAGAGTTAGAAAACTGGCGAAAAGATAAAAAAACAAAGCTTGCCCTTGCATAAACCATCTTTGATCATGCAAGAGCTACCATATTAGATTTGTAGCCTCCCTTTGCCATGGAAGTGTTCCGAAAATTGCAGAGGTCATTAGTAAAGGTGTCACAGATGACAACATTTGGTTCAATATCTTCAAATAAAAACCAGCTTTTAAAAAACATTTATCTGCCTCGCAAACCTGTTCTCCGGAAGAAGGCATTTATAAGAGTGCTACAGGTAACAAGAGTTGGAACAAAAACGCTTTTCATGATCCCACCGAGCATAGAACTCCCATAGAACTACGGGAAGAACTTTTGGCGCAAAGCAAGAGCAGATGGATCATCCTTCTCCGTATTTAGTACATCCAGGATCATTGATGTGGTATACGCATCCAGTGAGAAGCCACGACCACACGGCCCACATATTTTCTCTTTAAGTGCACAGGCTTCACTGTACTTCTTATTCTGAATATACCCACGGATAAGAGTGTTGTAGGTGACATCATCTGGAAAACAATTTTTAGCTTCCATTTGCACAAGCAATTCATTTGCTTCATCCAGCAATCCTCCTTGACAAAATCCTCGAATCATCATGGTGTATGTCTTGACATCTGCTTCCAACCCAATCGACGAAAGGTTATCAAAGAGATTTCTTGCCTCGTTAAGCTGCCCGTCGATGCACAATCCATTTATCAGGATACTATATATGTAAATATTAGGAACCAAGCCATTGCTTTCCATTGCGTGAAACAAGGACATTGCTTCATCGATGCCTTTTTCCTTACAAAAACCATCTAACAAAATGCCACAAGTCACTATATCAGGCACAATCCCCATACTCTTCATGGTCCTCACCACTGCCATTGCTCCATCGATTTCTCCTCTCAAACAATATCCATGCATTAGTGTATTATACGTAACTACATTAGGATATTCACTTCGTCTAATCATCACTCTAATTACATTTTCTGCATCTTCAACCCTCCCTTCTCTACATAAGGCATCAACTAAAATACTACTCGTATACACATCCGGAGAAATATTTCCTACTATCCATCTCTTTCAACAACCGCTCAATCTCTTCCCATCGATAAAACTCACAAAGCCCCTGAATTAACGAATTATAGGTAACAACACTACCATCCATCCCGTCATTTCTCATATCAATAAAAACATCAAGAGCATGATTCACTAACTTCCTTTTACATAGTCCGTCAATAATACTCGTATAAATAACTACATCCGGTTCAATCTCGTTAAATCTAATCAACCTCCTAAACAACCCCCACGCCTCCACAGGCGAATGCAGCCCTTTAATAAGAACCGTATAAGTAACTGCATTAGGCCTAAAACCACGCTTGATCATCAAACCTAACATCGAAAACCCGTAACCTATCATATTTAAGCGACAATAACAGTTAATAACGGTACTAATCGTATACGTATTAACAGGAATGTACAATGCACACATTTTACGATATATCGAGACAGCTACAGAGTATTGTTTCATTTTAACAAGAGCAGTTAATAATTGCGTAAAGTTAATAACGGAAAACAGAGTGCGCGTTTGGAGCATTTCATCGAACAGGTGGAGTGCATCATGGAGGTTTTCGAAACCTGCTTTCGAGTTCTTGAGGAGTAATTCTTGAACTTCTTTACGCCGATTTGTGGAGAAAGGTGATGTTAGTGTAAAGATTGGGTTGGTATAGCAGAATGAGAGTGGAGCTCGTAATGGCAATTGTCTAAACAAACATAAAGCCATTGGCGTAGTTAACCTAATTCTCGAGTGAGCGAGAATCGAATTCAAAACCCGGAACAATTGCATATAATATTGGGAACTCCGTTTGTACAATCTCTTTAATACTTTCTAATCTTTTTTTATTAATTGTAAAATATTAAAATGAAGAGAATTTATCAAAATACTAATTATTCTAAATTTTTTTACGATTTTACTATCTTCCGATTTTTTTTTGTAAAAATACGGAATCAATCAAAATCAACCAGATATGCAACTAGTTGGATAAAGTTTTTTTGGTTGATTTGAGATTGCATGTACTTGCAGAAACTCGTCAAAATTGCATGCAGTTGATTTCAGTTGCCAAAAAACCGTATTTTTGCAAAAAAAAATTGAAAAATAGTATTTTTGCAAATTATAAAATATTTTTGCAAATTTTAAAAAAAATAACAGTATTTTTGCAAAAGTGTTTTTAGACTTGGGTATTTTTCAAAAAACCCTTAAAATAAATTTGTGTAAATTATTTTAAGGAAAAGCTTGAACTGAAGGCCTCAAGGCCCAACCTTGAAGCCCAAAGGTTGTCTAAACCAAAGATTACTAAACATACATTCAAGCCTGAAAGCACAAATCGGAGTTTTTCTTTTATAAAAACAAGTTCATGGGTCAGTGGGTCTTCATGAACTATTATTATTCGGCAAAAATATCAAACTGATCACTCATTTCATCCAAATGTATCAAATAGGTCATTACTTTTCAGATTGACTCAATTTAATTACCAGTTTGAAATTTTGTATCAATTTAGTTATTTAAAAGTTAAAATTTTGTATCGATTTAGTCATCGGAAGATGATTTATTTGATACAAAATTTCAAATTAATGATCAAATTGAGTCAAACTGGAAAGTAATGACACACTTGATATATTTGGACGAAACGAGTGACAGACTTGATATTTTTCCCATTATTATTCTCTATCAAATCGTTATATAATGTTAATTTTTCAAGATATCACTCCACTAAATTTCAAATATGTGTTATTATTATTATTATTTTTTATTATTATTATTATTATTAACTCTTACCATTATCATTTTTTACATCAATAACATATAGGAGCCTGAAATGATTACAATGTAGTAATTCTGGTCATTCTTTATTTATTTGAACAACTCGTCATTCTTTATTCCTCTTGATTGTTTCCAAAAACTAAACTTAATTTGTCTTCTACATTCTTAAATAATCCGCTTTTTTCAACTAATATTATAATTTTGATTAGATTTTCTGACTTGACTGTATGTACAATCTGAAAAAGTAGGAGACGCTAGCACATTTAGATTTTTCTTACTGTGTTATATTTTGCATTTACATTGTGAAACAGAAATACATTGTAATTTGGCCTCTTGCTCAGTTTAATCATGACTCTGTCACTGTTAAATATATGATGTAAAATAAAATATGTACAAATTGAAATACTCTCTGCGAAATTAGGACTACATTGTATTATTTTTCGTTATTAAAAATGAAAACATACATATATAAATGGGGATTTGTATAATATATCCCAAATTAATATGGTACTTTACAGATATATTCTCTTTTGTTTAATAATTATTAAAATGTCCCAAAGTTAAATTTTAACTCTTATATAACTCATATACATATAATTAGTTTATATATTTATATATTTGTTTACTTAAATTGACTAAAATATCCCCAACATTTTACAGATAAGTTAATAAACTAGAGATTAGTTTTAAGTAATCACGTAACATGACCCGCAAAAATTTTTTAGATTAGATGTCTACTCCTGCCTTTACCAGCCAGTTATTTTTTTTATCAAGTGTCTACACTCCCGCGTAATACACATACCCCTACCTCCTCTCAGTGTTTTCTCATCACTTGTGTTCTCTCATAGTTATGGAGAAGGAGAAGATTCAAGAGATTATATCATCCAATCCTATGAGGTAATATTTCTTGATTGTTTACTTGTTATTCTCTTTTTCTAAATTTAACAGTTCTAATTGATTTAATAATATAATTGCCTTTTGTTAATTATAACAGAGATTCAAGATCAACCTTGATCTGTAACCCACAAATTAGGTGTGTAACACCTAAAAATTTGATTTGTCAATCATCCACCAAAGTATACACTCCAAGAAAAATTCCACGTTTGATTGAAAAGGCTAACATACTAAGGCAAAATATTTCAAAGATGGTGCTGGATTTTGAACGTCATGTTGAAAAGTTCAGCCTAATATCTGAAAGCCGTGTTGCGAGTAATCAAGATTTTGTGAATATGGATGTTGATGGCCTAGATCCGAATTTCTGGAATTTGGTCTCTGAAAAAGTTGATAATGTTGAAAAAGCATTCAGTGTGATTCAAGAACCAATTATACAACTTGAGAATTTTGGAGAAGATGATTGTCATCCTGAAGATCAACCATGGAGCCAATTACTTATGTATAGTGAGGGTGAAGATGATACAGAGTGGGGTGAGTTTCTTTATCATTTTAGCATGAAAAACAGAAGTGATGATGAAGATAATGAGAAAGAAGTTGAAGGTAATGTTCCTACTTTAACAAAGCAAAATGTTATAGTTAATGACAATGTGCCATCTGATAACTTTTCTAATATTCCAAAAAGTAATGTTAGTATTAGGCCATTGTTGAATGATAGTGATTTTGATGATTTTTTTTGCTGCTGATTTGGTGGATCTCGAGTTGTTTTCTGAACCAGAAAATGATGAACAAGTTGTTTATGATAAAATTGAAGTAGGTTTGCAATTTTTGGACAAGGCTGATTTTCAAAAATATCTTAGAAAATATTGTGTATCTAATAGGATAATATGCAAGTTTCATAAAAGTGACAATATTATGATCAAGGCTATATGTCAAAATTTTGGACAACCGATCATGTGTCCCTGGTTTGTATACGCACGGAAGATCCCTGGTGAGCCAACTTGGAGTATAAGAAAATATGACCTACATCACACTTGTGTTGGAGATCCTAATGGAAAGAATTCAAGTGTAAATCATGAGTTTGTGGCTGAGTATTTGAAGTGCATTTAGGAATCATGATTTGTAAAAATGAGTGTGTAACTGGTTCTTATTTTTAAAATATCTAAAGCCTAGGTTGGATGAGCATCCGGTAGAGGCAATCAACTTCATATCTAACAGGCAAAAAGGATTGAGGGAAGTTGTTCATAAGTTATTCCCCACTTCACCACACAGGTTTTGTTTCAGGTTTGTAACTACATTTTGATATTTCTTGTTACCTAACCCCTGTAATACATGATTTTGCATTAATTTTTGAATTGATCACAGAAATATGTTTAAGAACTTCAAATCACATTTCAAAGGTTCTAAACTTCACACTATGTTCTGGAATGCGGCCAAAGCTTATAAAACTAAACACTTTGTGGTGATGTTCTTCATTACTATTTTTTGTGGATTCTAATAGTTTTCATTAATTAAAGATTGCTAGATAAATACTTTTAATTATAGGCACACATGGATAGTATGATGGTGGAAAATGTCAATACTTTTGAGTACTTGATGGGAGAGGATCCTAAAAGCTGTTGTAGGGCTTTTTTTGATCATAACAGCTTTTGTGAACACTTGAGCAACAATTTCTCCGAAAGTTTTAATAACATGATTACGAAAATTAGGGAGAAACCTGTTTTTATATTAGTATTAATGTACGGTCAATTGGTCATGGAGTTGTTTTTCAAGAGAAGAACTGCATGTGTTGGTTGGGATTATGGAGATATGGTTCCTAGCGCCAAAAATTACTAAAAATAATGTTCAAGAAAACAGGGGAGTATAAAGTAGCAGGAGCTGTTGTTGGCAAAGTTTATGAAGTTAGAAGCATTCGCTCTTCAATTTTCACCGTTGATCTTGATAAAAAAACATGTAGCTGTGTGCAGTGGAAGTTGAGAGGTTTCCCTTGTCAACATGCAGTATGTGCTTTACAACAGATCAGACCTAATTGGGTTAAGTAAGTGTTCAATTAAATAAATAAATAATAAAATAGTTGTTAATACATATCAATATTATTAATTTATTTTTGTGGATTCTCAGGTATTGTGCTAGATATTATTCTTTGGATAATTATAAGATAACACATGCATCAGAGATGATACCTTTGGAAGGTCCTGATGATTGGGAAGAGGTATTTATATTAAAGGGTTGATATATTAAATCATATAAGAAATTTTTTAAGATAACTAATAGTCATTATTATTATTTTTGTAACCTGGAGCAATTATTGTCCCACCTTTATTGATTAAGAAACAAGGCAGACCTAGAAAGAATAGAAGAAAAGCTTATGATGAGGCATTGCAGGAGAAAAAAACAAGGTGTTGCAGCAAGTGTAAGCAACCTGGGCATAACAAAATACGTGTGGTGGTGGTCCTATAGGCTCTAACTCAAAAAGAAGAAGGGTTATAGTGGAAGTAGATAGCTGAATTAGTTTATTTAGATTGTTGATTTTTTTCCATAGTTATGTTAATTACTTTTGAAATTTTTTAATTGTTTTGACTGGATTTTTCACGTGGTAATGAACATCTATATATTTAATTTTACGAGGATGATGATTTTTAGTGTGAGACACAACTAAAACAAATAGTGTCGGACATTGTTAAAAAATTTCATGACAAGAATGTTATAATTTGAATTAATTAATTAAGTATTCTACATTATTATAATTTCACAAGAAGTAAAGTAGTAATATTTAAAAATATAAAATTTATGAAGTTAAGACTAAAGGTTATATATGTCATACAAACATGTTAAATAGTAACATTAACCATGTTTAACATAAAATTGTTAAAAAAATTGAAAATGTGATATGTTTATAAATAAAATTATAAATGGGACATATTTATAAATGGATATTTAAAGTGGGACATGTTAGGTCACACTTTAACTGTAGAGGGGGTGAATACAGTGTTTATTACAATCAAATCAAACTTCAAGAACTTATGTAACAGAAAACAAACTTTATTGAAACAATAAACTCTGTTACAATCTGGAACTGTTATCTCTCAGTGATGAACAAAATATCACGAGAGCTGCTAGGGTTACAGTAAATAATATTCTCGATAATGATAACACTTATAGTGTAAACCCTATGTCTGTGTTTATATATTACACAGTTACAAGATAATCGCTAATTGATATGGAATATAATTCTGCTTCCTAATATATATCAATCAGATATCTTCTCTTCCAAGTATTCCATTCTTTACGGAATTCCTTCTTCATGCATATCTCTCCTTATGTTTATCTTGATCTTCTTAACTTTAATCAGCTACTGTC
Source organism: Apium graveolens (assembly GCF_009905375.1). Classification (NCBI taxonomy): domain Eukaryota; kingdom Viridiplantae; phylum Streptophyta; class Magnoliopsida; order Apiales; family Apiaceae; genus Apium; species Apium graveolens. The sequence goes on from NC_133652.1 coordinate 298,568,220, forward strand.
CTTATCTGATCGTCCTTCAGCACTTAAGTTCTGATATCTATCTCCTGATGCTTATCTCCTGATAACATAAGTACTGATATCCCTTAAGTTCTGACGTCCAGTATAAGTACTGATCAGTTAAGTACTGATTTGTTCTGTTCAAATAAGATCTGAAATCTAAACATAAAACATATTAGCCATGACATTATCAAATATATCTAACAATCTCCCCCAACTTGTAAATTAGCAAAATATACAAGTTTAACAGATATTTGATGATGTCAAAAACATTAAGTACAAATGCATGAGAAATAGACAAAATAACTACAACTTACAGTCCTTAAAGCTTTTACCGATTCAACTTCTGATAACAACTTTAGTCTGTATACACATCAGAATTTAGGTAGTTGTAGATCTTTGACTTGGCTTCATCATTTTCTGATCTCTCTGATGTCAGGAGTTGTTCTGAGATAATTCTTCAACAAACATTTCTCAGCATATCTGAGTTCATCAATCATTCTCCGTTTGACATCTTTAAGCTCTGCAGTATCTTCACCAGTTTGAAATATTGCAGCTCTGAGATCATTAATCTTTGCTCTTCTCAACTCCCGATCTAGTCTTATGACATAAGCTTTGTTAGACTCTAGATTGAATTCAAGCCCCTTAATATCAAGATATGTTCTGATCTGTGCAGTATTAGGCTTCATATCAACAATATCACCATTGTGATTTCTGTACTTTGGAACATATATGTTGTCAGACTTAACAGAATAAAGTCTTTTCTGTCTCTGAATCTGTTCTTTCAAATAATTTGCAGCAGTCCCTGTCAATCTGTCATCCACTTGAAGTAAGAATAATACATGCTCCAATTCTTCAAAATACTTCAATGGAATGGCATTTTGTCTTATATGATAAACCCTACCATCTGTCATGAAATACAACAAGATGTGTTCCTTCAAGTAGGTATGGTAAACCATTTGTACAGATTCCAATTGATTCAATCTTTCAGGAGTTGCTCCAATTCCTGGTTCACACAAGGAAGTTGGATCAACAGTAGTGTTGTGTACTCTTCTTTCATCAGCACTTCCCAATCCAGTTTTATCTCTTGCTTCCTTTCCAGTAACTACTCTAGCTTCAAAACGACTTGCAGTAGTCTTCAAAGGTTGAGTTTGTTTTGCTTTAGTGAATCCTGGTAGGAGTGTATTTGATCTTCCTTCTGATATCAAGTTAACTTGAGCTGTGTCAGAGGTTACTTGCTTCTTTTGAATATCAGAACTTTTAATTTCTTGACTCTGAACAACTTGAGCTGTGTCAGAGGTTGTTTTAAGAACTTTTCTTGAAGTCAGAGCAAGATTATCTTTGTCATCAGTAATTTCTTCATCTTCAGGAGGTACATAGACTTTAACAGGTTCACCAACCTTTTCTTTACCCTTGGATCTTGGATCTATCTTTGGTTGTGATTTAGCAAATGTTGCTTCAGTTTGTGCCTTTTCTT